>NC_056577.1:14160100-14222774 GCF_018340385.1 Cyprinus carpio
GAACAAGTGCTGAAAACCTTATTTCTCTGTTAGAGAATGATAGTTTGTGCAAAGTTAAGAACAGTAACACTCTGTTAGTGCAACTAAGCAAATGAACCAGAAAGAAAGCATGCAAGTGCTGAAAACCTCCTTTCTCTGTAAGAGAATGATAGTTTGTGCAGAGTTAAGTCTAAAGCTTGCCCATATTAAAGATGTTTCTAACATCTTTAAATAAAAGGGTTTCAGCATTGCAGAAAAACACAGATTTCAGTGAGTTACTAGTTTTATGATCATGAACATATGTTTGAGACTTCTAAGCATAAAACGCTCAGTTTAGCGCCTTTCTGTGATCAGTAACACTCTGTTAGTGCAACTAAGCAAATGAACATAAATAAAGCATACAATTGCTGAAAACCTTCTTTCTCTGTTAGAGAATGATAGTTTGTGCAAAGTTAAGACTAAAGCTTGCCCACATTAAAGATGTTTCTAACATCTTTAAATAAAATGATTCAGCATTGCAGAACACAGATTTCAGTGAGATGCTAGTTTTATGATCATGAACATATGTTTGAGATTCTAAGCATAAAACGCTCAGTTTAGCGCTTTCTGTGAACAGTGACAGTCTGTTAGTGCAACTAAGCAAATGAACAGAAAGAAAGCATGCAAGGGCTGAAAACCTCCTTTCTTTGTTAGAGATTGATAGTTTGTGCAAAGTTAAGACTAAAGCTTGCCCACGTTAAAGATGTTTCTAACATCTTAAATGAAGTGTTTTACCATTGTAGAAAAAGAGATTTCAGTGAGTTAGTACTTTTATGATCATGCACATATGTTTGAGCATCTAAGCATAAAACGCTCAGTTTAGCGCTTTCTGTGAACAGTAACACTCTGTTAGTGCAACTAAGCAAATGAACAGAAAGAAAGCATGCAAGTGCTGAAAACCTTCTTTCTCTGTTAGAGAATGATAGTTTGTGCAAAGTTAAGACTAAAGCTTGCCCACTTTAAAGATGTTTCTAACATCTTTAAATAAAATGATTCAGCATTGCAGTTGAGCAATATTTCAGTGAGATGCTAGTTTTATGATCATGAACATATGTTTGAGATTTTAAGCATAAAACGCTCAGTTTAGCGCTTTCTGTGAACAGTAACACTCTGTTAGTGCAACTAAGCAAATGAACAGAAAGAAAGCATGCAAGTGCTGAAAACCTCCTTTCTCTGTTAGAGAATGATAGTTTGTGCAAAGTTAAGACTAAAGCTTGCCGACGTTAAAGATGTTTCTAACATCTTTAAATAAAATGATTCAGCATTGCAGAACACAGATTTCAGTGAGATGCTAGTTTTATGATCATGAACCTAAGTTTGAACTTCTAAGCATAAGTCGCTTAGTTTATCGCTTCTGTGTACAGAAACACTCTGTTAGTGCAACTAAGCAAATGAACAGAAAGAAAGGCCAAAAGAGCTGAAAACCTTCTCTCTCTGTTAGAGAATGATAGTTTGTGAAAAGTTAAGACTAAATCTTGCCCACATTAAAGATGTTTCTAACATCTTTAAATAAAATGATTCAGCATTGCAGAACACAGATTTCAGTGAGATGCTAGTTTTATGATCATGAACATATGTTTGAGATTATAAGAATAAAAAGCTCAGTTTAGCGCTTTCTGTGAACAGTAACACTCTGATAGTGCAACTAAGCAAATGAACAGAAAGAAAGCATGCAAGTGCTGAAAACCTCCTTTCTCTGTTAGAGAATGATAGTTTGTGCAAAGTTAAGACTAAAGCTTGCCCACATTAAAGATGTTTCTAACATCTTAAATGAAGTGTTTTAGCATTGTAGAAAAACAGATTTCAGTGAGTTACTACTTTTATGATCTTGCACATATGTTTGAGCTTCTAAGCATAAAACGCTCAGTTTAGCGCTTTCCGTGTACAGAAACACTCTGTTAGTGCAACTAAGCAAATGAACAGAAAGAAAGCATGCAAGTGCTGAAAACCTCCTTTCTCTGTTAGAGAATGATGGTTTGTGCAAAGTTAAGACTAAAGCTTGCCCACGTTAAAGATGTTTATAACATCTTAAATGAAGTGTTTTAGCATTGTAGAAAAACAGATTTCAGTGAGTTACTAGTTTTATGATCTTGCACATATGTTTGAGCTTCTAAGCGTAAAACTCTCAGTTTAGCGCTTTCCGTGAACAGTAACACTCTGTTAGTGCAACTAAACAAAATGAACAGAAATAAAGCATGCAAGTGCTGAAAAACTTCTTTCTCTGTTAGAGAATGATAGTTTGTGCAAAGTTAAGACTAAAGCTTGCCCACATTAAAGATGTTTCTAACATCTTTAAATAAAATGATTCAGCATTGCAGAACACAGATTTCAGTGAGATGCTAGTTTTATGATCATGAACCTAAGTTTGAACTTCTAAGCATAAAACGCTCAGTTTAGCGCTTTCTGTGAACAGTAAATCTCTTTTAGTGCAACTAAGCAATTGAACAGAAAGAAAGCATGCAATTGCTGAAAACCTTCTTTCTCTGTAAGAGAATGATAGTTTGTGCAAAGTTAAAACTAAAGCTTGCCCACATTAAATATGTTTCTAACATCTTTAAATAAAATGATTCAGCATTGTAGAAAAACAGATTTCAGTGAGATGCTAGTTTTATGATCATGAACATATGTTTGAGATTCTAAGCATAAAACGCTCAGTTTAGCGCTTTCTGTGAAAAGTAACACTCTGTTAGTGCAACTAAGCAAATGAACAGAAAGAAAGCATGCAAGTGCTGAAAACCTTCTTTCTCTGTTAGAGATTGATAGTTTGTGCAAAGTTAAGACTAAAGCTTGCCCACGTTAAAGATGTTTCTAACATCTTTAAATAAAATGATTCAGCATTGCAGAGAACACAGATTTCAGTGAGATGCTAGTTTTATGATCATAAAACTTTCATGATATTTCTAAGCATAAAACGCTCAGTTTAGCGCTTTCTGTGAACAGTAACACTCTGTTAGTGCAACTAATCAAATGAACAGAAAGAAAGCATGCAAGTGCTGAAAACCTTCTTTCTCTGTTAGAGAATGATAGTTTGTGCAAAGTTAAGACTAAAGCTTGCCCACATTAAAGATGTTTCTAACATCTTAAATGAAGTGTTTTAGCATTGCAGAACACAGATTTCAGTGAGATGCTAGTTTTATGATCATGAACATATGTTTGAGCTTCTAAGCATAAAACGCTCAGTTTAGCGCTTTCTGTGAACAGTAACACTCTGTTAGTGCAACTAAGCAAATGAACAGAAAGAAAGCATGCAAGTGCTGAAAATCTCTCTTTTCTCTGTTAGAGAATGATGGTTTGTGCAAAGTTAAGACTAAAGCTTGCCCACGTTAAAGATGTTTCTAACATCTTTAAATGAAATGTTTTAGCATTGTAGAAAAACAGATTTCAGTGAGATACAACTTTTATGATCTTGAACATATGTTTGAGCTTCTAAGCATAAAACGCTCAGTTTAGCGCGCTTTCTGTGAACAGTAACACTCTGTTAGTGCAACTAAGCAAATGAACAGAAAAGAAAGCAAGCAAGTGCTGACAACCTTCTTTCTCTGTTAGAGAATGATAGTTTGTGCAAAGTTAAGACTAAAGCTATCCCACGTTAAAGATGTTTCTAACATCTTTAAATAAAATGATTCAGCATTGTAGAAAAACAGATTTCAGTGAGATGCTAGTTTTATGATTCATGAACATATGTTTGAGATTCTAAGCATAAAACGCTCAGTTTAGCGCTTTCTGTGAATAGTAACACTCTGTTAGTGCAACTAAGCAAATGAACAGAAAGAAAGCATGTAAGTGCTGAAAATCTTCTTTCTCTGTTAGAGAATGATAGTTTGTGCAAAGTTAAGACTAAAGCTTGCCCACGTTAAAGATGTTTCTAACATCTTTAAATGAAGTGTTTTAGCATTGTAGAAAAACAGATTTCAGTGAGTTACAACTTTTATGTTCTTGCACATATGTTTGAGCTTCTAAGCATAAAACGCTCAGTTTAGCGCTTTCTGTGAACAGTAACACTCTGTTAGTGCAACTAAGCAAATGAACAGAAAGAAAGCATGCAAGTGCTGAAAACCTTCTTTCTCTGTTAGAGAATGATAGTTTGTGCAAAGTTAAGACTAAAGCTTGCCCACGTTTAAAGATGTTTCTAACGTCTTTAAATGAAAATTTTCAGCATTGCAGAAACACAGATTTCAGTGAGTTGCTAGTTTTATGATCATGAACATATGTTTGAGATCTTCTAAGCATAAAACGCTCAGTTTAGCGCTTTCTGTGAACAGAAACACTCTGTTAGTGCAACTAAGCAAATGAACAGCAAGAAAGCATGCAAGTGCTGAAAACCTCCTTTCTCTGTTAGAGAATGATAGTTTGTGCAAAGTTAAGACTAAAGCTTGCCCACTTTAAAGATGTTTCTAACATCTTTAAATAAAATGATTCAGCATTGCAGAACACAGATTTCAGTGAGATGCTAGTTTTATGATCATGAACATATGTTTGGGCTTCTAAGCATAAAACGCTCAGTTTAGCGCTTTCTGTGAACAGTAACACTCTGTTAGTGCAACTAAGCAAATGAACAGAAAGAAAGCATGCAAGTGCTGAAAACATTCTTTCTCTGTTTGAGAATGATAGTTTGTGCAAAGTTAAGACTAAAGCTTGCCCACATTAAAGATGTTTCTAAAATTTTAAATGAAGTGTTTTAGCATTGTAGAAAAATAGGATTTCAGTGAGTTACTACTTTTATGATCATGCACATGTGTTTGAGCTTCTAAGCATAAAACGCTCAGTTTAGCGCTTTCTGTGAACAGTAACACTCTGTTAGTGCAACTAAGCAAAATGAACAGAAAGAAAGCATGCAAGTGCTGAAAACCTTATTTCTCTGTTAGAGAATGATAGTTTGTGCAAAGTTAAGACTAAAGCTTGCCCACATTATGGATGTTTCCTAACATCTTTAAATAAAAGTGTTTCAGCATTGCAGAAAAACAGATTTCAGTGAGTTACTAGTTTTATGATCATGAACATATGTATTTGAGCTTCTAAGCATAAAACGCTCAGTTTAGCACTTTCTGTGAACGGTAACACTCTGTTAGTGCAACTAAGCAAATGAACAGAGAGAAAGCATGCAAGTGCTGAAAACCTCCTTTCTCTGTTAGAGAATGATAGTTTGTGCAAAGTTAAGACTAAAGCTTGCCCACGTTAAAGATGTTTCTAACATCTTTAAATGAAGTGTTTTCAGCATTGCAGAAAACAGATTTCAGTGAGATACTAGCTTTTTATGATCATGCACATATGTTTGAGCTTCTAAGCATAAAACGCTCAGTTTAGCGCTTCTGTGTAGAGTAAACACTCTGTTAGTGCAACTAAGCAAATGAACAGAAAGAAAGGATGCAAGTGCTGATGAAATACTCTCTTTTTTTTTTAGAGTGTTATTTTTTGTGAAGTTTAGAGTATAGATTTTGCACATTTTAGATGTTTTTATAATATTTTTATATAATGATTCAGCAATGCAGAACACAGATTTCAGTGAGATGCTAGTTTTATGATCATGAACATATGTTTGAGCTTCTAAGCAAGAAGCGCTCAGTTTAGCGCTTTCTGTGAACAGTAACACTCTGTTAGTGCAACTAAGCAAATGAACAGAAAGAAAGCATGCAAGTGCTGAAAATCTTCTTTCTCTGTTAGAGAATGATAGTTTGTGCAAAGTTAAGACTAAAGCTTGCCCACGTTAAAGATGTTTCTAACATCTTTAAATAAAATGTTTTAAGCATTGCAGAAAAACAGATTTCAGTGAGTTACTAGTTTTATGATCATGAACATATGTTTGAGCTTCTAAGAATAAAACGCTCAGTTTAGCGCTTTCTGTGAACAGTGACACTCTGTTAGTGCAACTAAGCAAATGAAAGGAAAGAAAGCATGCAAGTGCTGAAAACCTTCTTTCTCTGTTAGAGAATGATAGTTTGTGCAAAGTTAAGACTAAAGCTTGCCCCCAGGTTAAATATGTTTCTAACATCTTTAAATGAAGTGTTTTAGCATTGTAGAAAAACAGATTTCAGCGAGTTACTACTTTTATGATATTGCACATGTGTTTGAGCTTCTAAGCATAAAACGCTCAGTTTAGTGCTTTCTGTGAACAGTAACACTCTGTTAGTGCAACTAAGCAAATGAACAGAAAGAAAGCATGCAAGTGCTGAAAACCTTCTTTCTCTGTTAGAGAATGATAGTTTGTGCAAAGTTAAGACTAAATCTTGCCCACATTAAATATGTTTCTAACATCTTTAAATAAAGTGTATTCAGCAATGCAGACAACAGATATCAGTGAGTTACTAGTTTTATGATCATGAACATATGTTGAGCTTCTAAGCATAAAACGCTCAGTTTAGCGCTTTCTGTGAACAGTAACACTCTGTTAGTGCAACTAAGCAAATGAACAGATAGAAAGCATGCAAGTGCTGAAAACACCTTCTTTCTCTGTTAGAGAATGATATTTTGTGCAAAGTTAAGACTAAAGCTTGCCCACATTAAAGATGTTTCTAACATCTTTAAATAAAATGATTCAGCAATGCAGAACACAGATTTCAGTGAGATGCTAGTTTTATGATAATACCTTATTTTTTTGTTTTATAATGATAGTTTGTTCAGTTTTGCGCTTTCTGTATACAGTAACACTCTGTTAGTGCAACTAAGCAAATGAACAGACAGAAAGCATGCAAGTGCTGAAAAACTTCTTTCTCTGTTAGAGAATGATAGTTTGTGCAAAGTTAAGACTAAAGCTTGCCCACATTAAAGATGTTTCTAACATCCTTAAATGAAGTGTTTCAGCATTGTAGAAAAACAGATTTCAATGAGTTACTAGTTTTATGATCATGAACATATGTTTGAGCTTCTAAGTATAAAACGCTCAGTTTAGCGCTTTCTGTGTACAGAAACACTCTGTTAGTGCAACTAAGCAAATGAACAGAAAGAAAGCATGCAAGTGCTGAAAACCTTCTTTCTCTGTTGAGAATGATAGTTTGTGCAAAGTTAAGACTAAAGCTTGCCCACATTAAAGATGTTTCTAACATCTTTAAATGAAGTGTTTCAGCATTGCAGAAAACAGATTTCAGTGAGATGCTAGTTTTATGATCATGAACTTATTGCACATATTTTGAGCCTTCTAAGCATAAAACGCTCAGTTTAGCGCTTTCTGTGAACAGTAACACTCTGTTAGTGCAACTAAGCAAATGAACAGAAAGAAAGCATGCAAGTGCTGAAAACCTTTCTCTGTTAGAGAATGATAGTTTGTGCAAAGTTAGGACTAAAGCTTGCCCACATTAAAGATGTTTCTAACATCTTTAAATAAAGTGTTTTAGCATTGTAGAAAAACAGATTTCAGTGTGTTACTTTTTTTATGATCATGAACATATGTTTGAGCTTCTAAGCATAAAACGCTCAGTTTAGCGCTTTCTGTGAACAGTAACACTCTGTTAGTGCAACTAAGCAAATGAAAAGAAAGAAAGCATGCAAGTGCTGAAAACCTTCTTTCTCTGTTAGATAATGATATTTTGTGCAAAGTTAAGACTAAAGCTTGCCCACTTTAAAGATGTTTCTAACATCTTTAAATAAAGTGTTTTAGCATTGTAGAAAAACAGATTTCAGTGAGTTACTACTTTTATGATCTTGCACATATGTTTGAGCTTCTAAACATAAAACGCTCAGTTTAGCGCTTTCTGTGAACCGTAACACTCTGTTAATGCAACTAAGCATATGAACAGAAAGCATGCAAGTGCTGAAAACCTTCTTTCTCTGTTAGAGAATGATAGTTTGTTCAAAGTTAAGACTAAAGCTTGCCCACGTTAAAGATGTTTCTAACATCTTGAAGTGAAGTTGTTTTAGCATTGTAGAAAAACAGATTTCAGCGAGTTACTACTTTTATGATCTTGCACATATGTTTGAGCTTCTAAGCATAAAAACGCTCAGTTTTTAGCGCTTTCTGTGAACAGTAACACTCTGTTAGTGCAACTAAGCAAATGAACAGAAGGAAAGCATGCAAGTGCTGAAAACCTTCTTTCTCTGTTAGAGAATGATAGTTTGTGCAAAGTTAAGAATAAAGCTTGCCCACATTAAAGATGTTTCTAACATCTTTAAATGAAATGTTTGAGCAATGCAAAAAACAGATTTCAGTGAGTTACAAGTTTTATGATTATGAACCTAAGTTTGAACTTCTAAGCATAAATCGCTTAGTTTTTTCGCTTCTGTGTACAGAAACACTCTGTGTGGATAGGGTCTGGGTACACTCTATTTGGAAATGTTTCAAATTTTAGTTTTATGTTGTTGATCTAGCCTAACCAAGCACATTGATCTGTAATTCATAACATTATATAATAAGTACATTGTCTGTATAATCTCATTGTCTAGTCACAGTGGCACTAACTGCATAATTGTTTATAATCCAAATATTTGTCTTGTCTTCATTGTTCTTGCAGGTTAAGAAACTCACTGTATTGGAGTATTGTCCAATTTTATTAATATTCCTGTGACATAAGGACAGGAGAGGGAGAATGGCAGTTGACTTCTTACATTGTCTTGAAAACCCAGGGAATCCTGAGATTTCCAAAAAAAAAAAAAGCAAAGTCTTTATGAGCACCTACTACGAAGTAAGATTTCCTGTAATTTTCAACATGAACACAGCAATACATACTTATGTTCAACATAACTATAGACACTGTTAACAGTGTTCACGGATAGTGAGGTAATCTGAGCATCTATAGATAGTGTGTGGGCAAACTATCCAAGTACAGTGTGACCCTAAAAACTTTAAAGTGAGATAAGATTATACATACCTTTCTCGTCACTTGCATTAAACTCAGTCAGACCCACCTTTATGTTAGTATAGCTCATTGAGGTGGCAAAACCAACTAACCTACTGTATCTCCCAAAAGTGACAGAAGAATTCCAACAGTGTCATATTTACATGTTGCGACTAGTATAATTACAATGTGTACACATTTATAAGGAACATTTATAAATGTTCTCCTAACCCAGATTGGATGATTGCCTTGCCTTGAACCCTCTGAAAGGGCGTTTACGAGGCAAGCATGTGCTGGTCCGAACGGACAACACAGCGACCATTGCGTACATCAACCGACAAGGTGGTCTGCACTCCCTTCGCATGTCACAACTCGCCCACCACCTCCTCCTTTGGAGTCAGAAGGTTCTGAGGTCTCTTCGTGCCGTTCACATTCCAGGCCTGCTCAACCGTACAGCCGACGAGCTGTCTCGAGCAATGCTCCCAGGAGAATGGCGACTCCATCCCCTGACGGTCCAGCTGATTTGGAGACGGTTCGGAGCCGCTCAGACCTGTTTGCTTCTCCAGAGACCGCTCACTGTCAGTTGTTCTACACCCTGACCGAAGGAACTCTCGGCAGGGATGTACTGGCACACAGCTGGCCGCGGGGCCTACGCAAGTATGCGTTTCCCCCAGTGAGCCTTCTTGCACAGATACTGTGCAAAGTCCGGGAGGACGAGGAGCAAGTCTTGCTAGTGGCGCCGTATTGGCCCACAAGGACCTGGTTCCCCGAACTAGTGCTCCTCGCGACAGCCCCTCCTTGGCCGATTCCTCTGAGAAAGGATCTACTGACTCAGAGACGGGGCACCATTTGGCACCCGCGTCCAGACCTTTGGAAACTCCATGTCTGGTTCCTGGACGGGATGCGGAGGTGCTAGGTGACCTGCCCCAGGAGGTAGTGAACACCATCACTTCAGCAAGAGCACCGTCTACGAGACACACTTATGCCTTGAAGTGGAACCTGTTCGTCGAGTGGTGTTCTTCTCGCCGAGAAGACCCCCGAAGATGCCCGATTGCGGTTGTGCTTTCCTTTCTGCAGCAAGGGCTGGAGCGAAGGCTGTCTCCCTCCACCCTCAAAGTCCAGGTTGCCGCTATTGCTGCGTACCATGACCCCGTGAATGCGAAGTCTTTAGGTAAGCATGACCTCATCATCAGGTTCCTTAGAGGGGCCAGGAGGTTAAATCCTTCCCGGCCCCCCTCCATACTCTCTTGGGACCTGACTCTGGTACTGAAATCACTACAGCAGGGCCTATTCGAGCCTTTGCATTCAGTCGAGCCAAAGTTTCTTTCATTGAAAACTCTGCTCCTGCTTGCACTGGCCTCCATCAAGAGGGTAGGGGACCTGCATGCATTTTCGGTCGACGATTCGTGACTAGAGTTTGGGCCGGCTGACTCCCAGGTAATCCTGAGGCCCCGGCCCGGCTACGTGCCCAAGGTTCCCACTACACCCTTCAAAGACCAAGTGGTGGACCTGCAAGCGCTGCCCCTGAAGGAGGCAGACCCAGCCCTAGCTTTGCTCTGTCCCGTCCGAGCATTGAGATGCTACGTAGACCGGACACAAAGCTTCAGGACCTCAGACCAGCTCTTTGTCTGTTACGGAGGCCGGCAGAAGGGGAATGCCGTCTCCAAGCAGAGGATGGCCCGCTGGATTGTGGATGCCATAGCCCTGGCTTATCAGGCACAGGGTGTGCCCTGCCCGTTCAGGTTGCGAGCTCACTCAAATAGAAGTGTTGCATCCTCCTGGGCACTGGCTCGTGGTGCTTCACTGACAGATATTTGTAGAGCTGCGGGCTGGGTGACACCTAACACGTTCGCTAGATTCTATAGCCTTCATGTAGAGTCGGTATCCTCCTGTGTTCTCACCTCAAACAGGTAGTGGCACCGAGAGGCCCCGGTTAGTGTTGGCTTGCTAAAACCGCTCCAGAGTGTCAGTACTGTAGACCCTGTTGAGATCCTCCAGCACCCTAGGCAGCTGGACGCAGCGGAACGTCCGGCGCCAGGCCTTCATGATGAATGCGTGAGAACCATGGAAGGCTGGGTTCCATATTGAGACCTAAGCGGTACTCGTATGCGTATAGTCCACGGTATAGCCTTAGAGCCTGTGTTTCCCCGGCAGACTTCTGCCTTTCCAGGAGGGTTTGAATCACCTCAAATTTCTCCATATACACCTAAACGGATGCTATATGTGTATTTGCTACCAAGACCTCCTTCGGGAAGAATGGAGCCTCCGCAGCGTCCCTGTTCCAAGTGGAACGGGTACGTTTTCCCAGTGTTATCCAGTCTCACCCAGTGAGGTAGTGCTTTAACGATGGTGAGTGGAGCTACTTGTTCCGAGCCGCGGCCTACACCTAATAGGGGCGCAGGCGGCTCGCACAGGGCACTGGAAGGGGCAGCACCCATGGCGCTTTGGTAGGGATCCCATTTTCGTCGGTCACCGACGTGGCGTCGAGAGTGACCGACTGAAAGGGAACGTCTCGGTTACGTATGGTAACCCTCGTTCCCTGAAGGAGGGAACGGAGACGCCACGTCCCGTCGCCATGGTTGCTGTACCACCGCTGAGCCGCCGGGTCTCCGGCTCGGCTCCTCAGCGAAAACCTGGTAAGCATTGCACCTGCTGCCTTATTATACTCACGCTGTGATTAGCGGCAGCTGGATGCAAAAATTGCATGCCAATGTGCATTGGCTCGTTTAGTTTACACTCGAAGTAGATTGGTCTATCGAAGCGATAGCCCATTTTCGTCGGTCACCGACGTGGCGTCTCCGTTCCCTCCTTCAGGGAACGAGGGTTACCATACGTAACCGAGACGTTTCATGTATTTTCAGGAAAAAGAGGAAGTCAAGGTGAAATGGGCATCTTGTGCAAAATGGTAGGTCCTACCCTAGAAACAGATGTACATGCAGACTAAGACCGTCAATGAGTTCATTTTGAATTTGTTTTATTATTTTTGTATTTGTTTGGAATGTAAGAGTTTCAGTTGTTCTATTAATAACCTTTTTCCCTTTCCTTTTTGGACAGTGGGAAAGAATGGCCTGACTCGTGGGAGCCAGCAGAACAATTCATGAGATTGGCACATATTATTTTATTCATAAAATTTTATTTTTTAATGTTTCTTTTTGTCTAAAATTAATAAAAAAATGTTTTTTGCTATTTTGTTATTGTATTTTTTGTTGTTCATATATTAAAAACAATGTATTCATGTCAACTTTTGTCCATTCATTTGGCTATTTATTACTTTGAATGTTTCAGTACATTAAAGACATTACATCTACATGTTTTTTTAGCGTTATTGTTGAAAGAAAGCAATAGGCTTTTAGAAAATATACATTTTAGATTAATATGGTACAGATCTGGCAAACATTTGATTCACCAACATAGTACAATACAGCACTATCTGTAGGTGTATGTAAACAAAACAATGGAGGAAGTTGGGACAAGTCCTAATTCTTGTGAAATCACATCTACCAAGTGCTAGAAAATATATAGGTTATGTGTTGAGGGAGACCTGGGGGGAGGTTATCCTGAGGAAAGGGGATCAGGATCACATGTGGACAGTACACAGCAACCAGGTGAACTGTGTACTGGAAGCACACAAACAGTGAACCCACTCATGCACTACAACATGGGGACAATCAATAACACCAAGTGACCAGCCTCCCTTGAGTGCTCCTACTCCTGAAAAACAAGTCAAACACATAAACCACAAAAAAAAAAAATAATAATAATAAAAAATAAAAGGAAATAAATCACACCAGTATACCAAGGTTACACGGTCTAAGTTTACACTGCAGGTCTTGATGCCCAATTCTGATTTGTTGCCTATATCTGATTTTTTTGACTGTCTGTTTACATGTTATTTAAATTGTGACCCATATCCGATTCATGTATTTACACTTGCTCTAGGCTACTATCTGAAACATAGCATATGCTTAAAGGGTTAAATTCTCTTGCACAGACAGACGAACACGAAATATGCTTCATGCTCTGCGATTTGCGAAGTTGCCAAACACCACTTTTGAATAAGAAACAATGTCTATAAACTCGTTAAAACTCCATGAATCACAAGCGTATCGGTGAGAACACTCATTAAAACAGCATACACACACCCGAACTTGACTGCACATCACATATTTGACATTATTGATACTGCTTTCATTCATAATGCAATGGACCGATCTACGGGACATAAATTAAGCCTTAAAATAAAGGGGTTATTAAGCTGTTCACTGTCATACAATAAAGAGCCTGCACAGAGACAGGAAGTAGAAATGAGCACAAAAAAACTGCCTATAGCAATAACAATTTTTTTTTTATGCTTAAAACAATACACAAGTAATAACAGATAACAACATAATAAAAAAAAATTAAATAAAATCAAATAAAAACAAAACAATGGAGGAAATAATATAAATTAAACATTAACAAATTATGAGAATTACATGACACTGAAAAAAGGAAAAGAGTTACAAACAGATAATGTTTTAAGGCTTTTTTGTTCTCAGACAACTTAATTGAGAAGAGGTATTTTTCAAGTTCTTTCATAAATATAAGAAAGAGAGGTTTAGCTGTGGACAAATTTCTTTTTAAGCACACACAATATGATGTCACACTCAGCGTGTATGTTTTAAAAATATAATTGAACTGTAAATAGTCCTAACACTTGTTAAATAGCCCACTTATTTTGTATATTACAAATAAATTACAACATATAGGATTTTTACACAGTAAGGGAGTACATTATTACCATCTACACGAAAACATCTACATCTAAATCTACATGCCTGCCAGTCAATATACTCTGAGAAGCTAGGTCTCAATAGTTGGTATTGACTAGGCTGGGGAGTTGGGCACTTGGGCAGGCCTCAACAGACCTGCACACATACACCTAATTTTGCCTTCCAAACCTTCAAAAATAAACAAAATAATAAAAAAAAACAACAGACTTCGAAGAAAATAAATATATACACAACTATCTGTAACCACTAAGTCATCATACACAACTACAATGAAAATTCAATCAATAAAGAAAGACAAACAGAGCCAAAACAAAGGAGGATGAGTCTGATGACACCATACAACCTGCTTAGGTACACAGAAACTATTAAATTACTCACCACATTGACAATACAGAGGAGTATTCATCTATCAACATTCATTAAACTATCTATCAACATCAGTTAAACCATGTCAACCTAGCAACCACCATAGCAATCAACATGATTACCCTAGCAACTAGCATAAGGTAGCAGGTCCAACAGATAGTTGAGATCATTTGTACCATTAGCTGTTGGGTTTCTCAACAAACAATAGGTACATGTGTATTTATGTTTTTATCTATTTATTATCTTATGGTTTTATGTGTTTTTTTTTATGTGAATGTGTATGTGTTGGCTACTTGTTGTGAACCAAATTGCCCCTTGGGGATATTAAGGATATTCAATCAATTTAATCAATCAATCAAAACCGTTTTTTTTTTTTTTTTTTTTTTTTTTGCCATTGTAACCACCATATGTACCCAAGCAAAACCATTGTAACTATCTCTGCATTATCTGTTTTTACTTTGTATTATATTTTTGTATTTATATTTTTGTATTATAGGTTGCATTTTCATGAACTTGTAATTCCCTGTCATTTCTAGTTTACTATAGCAAATATGTACAAATCATTTACTGCTGTCATATCCTCCTCTATACCCAAATTCCATGTCAGTTTTTGTGGCCTCTTCCTTCTTGAGGATAGTTTGCAGTATTAGGTCATGTAATTTTTTGTGGGTTTTTATTTGTTGTGGGTTTTTTGCAGTTTTAAATCCAATCGAACATCTGTGTTGTTTGCTGATACCACAACACACCTTGAGAGGTCTTGTTGAGTCCATGACATGATAGGTCAGGGCTGTTTTGGCAGCCAAAGGGTAAACTACACTACAATATTAGCCAGGTGGTCATAATGTTGTGGCTGATTGATGTACATGTGTGCTGTGCTGAAATAAACCCATTTTCACAGATCTCACCTGCTGTGGCAACTCTTGAGAAGCCAGACATCATCAGAAACTACCATCCTGTCACCCATATAGGCCAGACAGGCCTCAATAAGCAACACTTTTTTTTTATGAAACATCAGCTTGTGGCACATATTAGAATATAGTAGATAATAACAAATAATCCAAAGATTTTTTTTCTGTCATACTTTTGTGTTACATGCTAAATTTAATCAGTCTATGAGATTGTAGTTAGAAATGCTAAACCTAGGTTTAAAAATCCATGAATTGCACAGGCAAGACAAAGCTCAATAAGGTAACACCCACCACATATTGATAGGTATATAAATAAAATGATTTGTCAAATTTGAGACCTAAAGCTGCTAAAGGTACAGGATCTCCGAATGTATGAAGTCATTTCACTTCAAAATTTGCTAAGCTTTGGTTAATAGGTGACAAAATACTTTTTTAGGGGCCATGTCAGTTATTTCAGACCATCAGCACTGAGGCCTACATATGGGATAAATGGATTCAGTTAGTTAATGTGGAGAACATAAGGAACCAACAAAGGTTAATGACACTTGTCTATCGTCAAGTAATGATCTGCTTATAAAGAAATCAGTGAGATCAAAGATCAAAGATGCTTCATTGCTTGCCCCTCGCTCCCTCCCTCCCTGTATGATACTCAATAAACAGAAGACGGGAAAAAAATGCTTTATTGTCATTCCAGAAGATCTTGAATGTTACAATGGTTTGTGTGTATTTGGTGGTTATGATGTTATGGTGTGTGAGAGTAATTTGTGTGTGTGTGTGTGTGTGCGTGTGCGTGAGTGTGTGTGGGTGTGTGTGTTTGTGTGTGAGTGTGTGTGTGTGAGTGTGAGTATGAGTGTGTGTGTGTGTGTGTGTGTCTGTGTGCGGGGACATACCTGTATGTGGGAGGTGGGTGTGTGTGTGTGTGTGTGTGTGTGTGTGAGGGGGGACATACCTGTATGTGGGAGGTGGGGGGCAATGTCAAATAAAAAAAAAATAATAAAAAAATAAACACACCTAAGATAAGACTGGAAACATATAAAGCTGTCCGACACCCATATCATGCAACTTGTAAATACACAACTTACACACAACATTTGACTGTCTGTATTATGGACACAATCTTTTATGGACAGATGAGGAATTAGCTATGTTTGAGGTTTGATATCTCGATTATTTAACACATTAACACACAATGATTATTGATTTTCTATGACACCTCGATCCAAAGCCATAGAAACCCTTTCAACATTGTACACAACAAAACCCCAGGCAAAGTTGCAGAACCCAAGGGTACAAGCACCATAATACAACAACAATCTCAACTACAGTAACCACATCCATCAACACGTCAACAACCACAACACCCGCCACCACAACAACAGTCCTCATCAGAAGTCCTCATCAGAACAGCTGAAATCAGAGTCTATAGCATCAAGTTCTATGTCTTCTTCTTCCAACTCCATCTCCAGGTGTGAGTTATCATTCAGGATAGTTTTGTTTTGGCTGTTGACTAAAAGCATTTCTGCTTTCAGTTTGCTGAGCCTCTGATGAACCAGACACTGCAGTCCTTTTTGTGCATCCTCAGAGAAGTCAACAAGAGAGGCTGCAAAAACATAACGACAAATCAATAACGAAGTCAATAACATTTGTTAGTGTGCACATGCATTCCAGACTGCCTAGTTAATTGTTGTAATCACGGAAATGGGGATCTACACCAAACATACTCACTTCAGCAAAACTGTATTTAAGTTGAAAGTGTAGTAAAATACTGCAGACACTTCTATTCAAATAAACAGTGACACAGACATAGATGTGCTTACAGTTTGAAGAAAGGGCTCCCAGTGTCAAGTATTTGCTTTAGTGTTGTCCAGTGTTGCAGCATTTCCTTACAGAGGATTACTTCTTCCTCCTTCAGGCATTGCACAGCCATAAACTTATCAAATACCTTCCTTTTGGTGTGAAGGTCTGCAAAAGGTGAAAGTGGAGTTTTTATGTATAGAATGTTTTTATTTATCATTTATTTTTCCAGGTGAGTCCCATTGAGATATTACATCTACTTTTCAAGGAAGCCCTGTGCAATGTGATTGATGTCTAGATAGACAATATCAAGACTGGATTTTGACATTTCTGCGACATAGGTCTAAGGTTTACATGAGCATGGAAACCCTGATAGAAACCAATATTGCGTAATGAGACAGAACGTAAATGTTTTTCTATTTAAAAAAAAAAAGAGAAAAAAAAAAGACCTTACTTTCACTTTGCCAAGGCCACTTGTCCCACGGTTCAGCCAGATGATTGTACTCGGCAACAGCTGCTGCCAGGCATTTTTTTGTCATTTAAAATAACTTTTTGTATCTTATGTCGCCTCTTGTTGCTATCTGAAAAAAAAAATGTCACAGAGTATTAATTTCTTATAGTTGATTCAGATTTTATGCGTATTGCTATAGATAAACTGTCGGGACAAGGCTCCATTAGCTGCATAGGTACAATGGACATTTTCTAAAGGGTCACAGTGTGTATGGTTAGTAACTGAAACATTAGAATTGAGTAGAATTAATAAGAACCTAAATATAGGTGTATGTAACTCTGAAATACCTGTTTGTTTGAAAAGGTTTAGGCTGCGTACTTTGACGAGGACAGCCAGCTCCTCTATCCATGCCTGTATTGCACCAAGGCTACCATCACTTTGATCAGTTTCTAAATTAGAATTATATTACTCAGTATATGCATGAAATTGCAATCACTCAAATACAATTAGCAAGTAATTTAAAGGAGAAATCTGGCCGATTTCTACATGGATCTTGATCGCTAGATGTCGCCAAGTACTGTTGATAGGAAATACATGACCAAAATCGGTGCTACTGAACTTGAGAAGCTGTAGCTAATGGCCAGTGCTCCCAGTAAGCTACAATGCTAGGACTGGGGGCATCATCTAAATGTGCCTTTTTGCCTCTTAACAGACTCCACAATTAATGTATTGAAAACACACTGTTTTGTCACGTAAGGGCCCTATTCATGTTGCACAGAAGTTTTAATGACATTTCAAGTCTATTAAGAAGCAAAAAGGCATGTTTAGATGATGCCCCCAGACCTAGCATTGTAGCTCACTGGTACTGGCCCATGGTTCCAATGGTACTGGCCATTAGCTGCAGCTATTCCAGTTTGGCAGCATCGATTTTGGTCATTTTTCTTTCCCTTATTGACAGTACTTGGGGACGTCTAGCGATCAAGATCCATGTAAGAATTGGCCATATTTCTCCTTTAATTTATCAAGTAGCAAGTAATTTAACTAAGCAAGTAATTTTCAACACACATTGCCCACTTTAGAGAGGTGAGCAATAATCAATGAAATAATACAACAAACACATTGTTGCAGTTGGCTCAGCAATGCAACTCCAGGAATGTTGATAAGCACATTGATATACAGTGTGTGCTATAATGCTGAAATTTACCATAATTAGTTGTCAATGTGCAAGGTTCTATGATGAAAGTTTTTAAATAGGCAAACTTACCCTCTTGCCCACTTCTGCACATCAGCCACCCACAGCTGCACAGTGTCATCATCAATGCCAAGCTCCTTTTTTGCAGCATTCAGGTTGTCCTGATGTTCTTGAGTATCCTTACAGTCTAATATTAGTAAAAACAACAACAACAACAACAACAACTACTACTACTACCACTACTAAAACAATCAATCAGTCCCATTTGTATGAATGTTGTTTGAGTTCATTATGACAATAAAATTGTTGAAAAATTAACCTTTAAGTATCTCTGGCTTAAAGTGTGACTCAGGTTTTCCAGCTTCCTTTCATTCCACCCTAAAGCCAAGAGGGTAAGCATGTCTTTTCATCCTGATTTCAAGAAAAGCAGATTACAGATCATCTTTCCAGCTTTTTTCTGAAAAGAAACTATTCCATTGTACTTACGAACAGTACACAGACACACATATATCTAGCCACTCCCACATACCTGCTTTAGTCATGTACTTAGTGATAACAGCTGCCCTGGACAGGAAACTGTTTACCTGTTCCACCTCTTCTCCGATAGTTGAACCCGCACCTTCCTGGAACGCGCCTCCCTATTTGATCTTATAAGTTAATACATTAGAAGTTGTTTATAAATGAACTATTGTACACCTACTAAATTAGTCAGTAAAGCTGAAATGTACCTTGCATTTCCCAGAGTGTGCCTTGGCATGCATAATTGAAAGAAAGGGGCACATTGACAGCAGATTCCTGAGCTCAGGACACTGCTGAACCACCACCAAATAAGGAAAAAATTTACAGGCTACATCTGAACACAGGAATGAGATTGTTCCTGGGGCACTTTCTGTTAACTCCCTCTGGAGGAAGAGAGGGTACGCAAAAATCTCCCCTCTAAACATATTCAGTGACCCAAGGAGGACCCCATGGCAGCAGACAGCTATTTCCAGTCCCTCCTCATCCTTAGCTGCTGTCCATGTTGAAGAACCACATGAGCCCTTTCCAGAGGCCTATACAAGAATTGTAATAGCATGGCACGATTTATGAAGCCCTCTAAGGCATATGACTGTCAACAACTCTTCTCTGGCATCACAATTTGGCAGTTGTATTATTTACAGCCTTTGATATAATAAAGCAAAGCAAGGAAAGGCATGCGTGTAAATTGGGGAAGTTAAAGCCTCCTTCCTCTCAATACTGCCAGTGATGTTACAGTGTTAGTTAACAGCAAATATTAATGAACAATGTAGTGCCAGCAATTAACGTCGGCAATGAGACAAAAACAAATATTTGAACTTACATGTTTTGTTTGTGTGTGGATGTATTGAACAAACTCATCAAAGTGTCCTGGCTCTGGAGTGCTGAAAAACAGACAATTTTGTTTTCATTATATAATCTCTCTATTTTACATGTGCTGTTCATACAATCTACTGGTTAACTGACATGTCATTCACAATGTAATGTACCTTGAATTTGATTTGAAGCGATAAAGCTTGTGATTACCATCCACTGATACTGCAAGCATCTCTGGACTGCAGGCGGGGCAATTGAAGAACATCTTCATACACAGCTTTTTTACTTCATATTTTAAAGCTACCCATTCCGAGAAGCTTTTGTAAAATGTGTCTGGTGATATCTTGCCAGTCTTAAGACAAACAAAATTACAGGGATATAATATTTGTGCAGGTTGTGTTGTAACTCAACATAAATGTTGATTAATTGAATGAATGTAACTAAATTGCATTTTGTAAAATGAACACTCACTCTTCCGAAACGCACTGTCCTTGCATCAAGCACTTCAGAGAGACCCCTGGTGCTGCCATCTTCAAGTCATAAAATGACTGAAAGATATCAGTGGCATATAGTGTGCAGAAGTTTGTGGTGCCACTGCTTGGCCAGTATCCATCACGCTGGATGTCCTTGATGAAGGGGGACCATGTGACACAACAGCTTGTGCAACTCACCACTGGCATTGAAAGGTTGTAGCGACCTGTACGGAGCATGAATCCAAATAAAGTAATACTGCATTTCCTCAAATAATGGACTTAATTTACCTCACCAGAATAAGGCAATACTTCTTTGGTTGTAATAAACTGTTCGTGAAGTGTAATTGGTCAATGTTCTGAATGAAGACTGATTCAGTTTCTATTTGCATTGTTAAGGCTACTCAATTATGCTGTGATTACAAATTGAAACACCAACATTCCAGTGGAGAGAAGACTGCTACAAAAGACTGCCTGTTTATGTAATCATCATGGATTTCACGATTCCAATAATATAATTACAACTAAACAACTGTGTTAATACAAAACAGGATGCTGTTTGGATGATACTTGCACCTAAAACCAGGCAGTAAGTCCCCAGAAGTTGGAATACCTGGGCGTCATCGGTGACCCCACCCTCTCAGTCCAGTCACATAACAAAAACATCACCCAAATCTGCCTTCTACCACCTAAAAAACCTCTCAAGAGCACTCTGAAACTGAAATTCACATCTACTCTTTCATCAGCTCCTGTCTGGCCTATATTGCAATGATGTCCTATCTGCTCTGCCCAGCAAAGCCCTGGACAGTCCAGAATTCAACTGCCAGGATCCTAACATGCACAAAACCTTAGCAGCATATCACACCCATCCATCGTCATGCAACTTCACTGGCTGCCAATCCCACATTACCTTTAAAATCCTCCTACTCACCTATAAATCCCTCCATACACTTGCACCCCAGTATCTTACTGGTCTCCATCACCCCCAAATCCAGTCACGGCCCCTGTGATCCTCTGAAAATGACCAGCTTGCCATCCATCGTACCAGACTGCGGACCTTTGGGGATAGAGCCTTTTGTATTGCTGGTCCCACTCCATGGAATAACCTCCCACTACACAAACGTAGTGCTCCCTGTCTGGGCATGTTCAAAAACACCTTAAAGCACACCTATTCACTGATGCCATTGGCCTTTAATCCTCCTCCCCTACCTGTCACGGCTGGTAAACCGTGATCTCTGGGTTTTGCACTTTGTGGTGAAGTCGGTGTGTTTCGCGTCTGCACTGATTAGTTTGTGGGCGTCTCCGTTAATTGTCATCAGCAACAGCTGGCACTCATTAATTATTCTCTATATAATGGCTTGTCTTACGTCTTGTGTTTGTGAGATCGTTGTTTAATGTCGTTTCCCCTGTCTGTTGGCTTCAGTGTTGTCTGCGTTTGGATGTTCTTGTTTCCCCGGAACCTCATCCACTCTCCGCACTATCACTCTGCCACAAAGACTTACCTTCGGCTCTATTCCCCGCAGTTCCTGTGCCATCCTCTCCTGCTGCCTTCTCACCGTCATCATCCGGATTCCTCACCACCTCACCACCATCTTGGATTGTCGTCTTCCCAGCATCATTGTCTCATTCCTGTTTGTTTGTTTATTTTCATTAAATTGTATAACTCGCTATTGTTTCCAGTCCTTCATTCACCCCGCCGTCACACTACCCCACCTTTTTTAAGCGACCTTGGGTGCTAAGACGTTATTGTTATTTTTTTTGTCATCATCATCATCATCATCATCATCATCAACAACACTTGAAATCAGGCAGTTACACTGTAATAAGTAAGCAGATGAGCAATCCAGAGTAATGCATTCTTATAGAATAATTCCATAGGATTTCACTGTGTAATGTGACAAGATGTCTTACCATTTATAGTTGTGACTGCCACAACCCTTCCAGGTGACACATGGATGCTGCCTGAGCAGTGGCACACACGATCTGGTCTCAGAATTGGCACCATCCATGCTAACAATCAAAACCACAACATTCAAAAAATGTAATTTCAAAAAAAAAAAAAAAAAAAAAAAAAAAAAAACATTGCTGCAACTGTAAATATATGTAGATTTTATATAGACTTTGAAAAACTTTGACAGGAATAAAACATGGCTGATATGTATTAAGGACTCCTTCACTTCATTTACAGCGATATCGTTGACTTGATTGCAAATTATTGCACAGATACTATTTAAACTGAACTGAGCTGCATGATGACATCACTGAATTCAATGATGAACTGCCTTTAACTGTCATTTTGCATTATTGACACACTGTTTTCCTAATTAATGTTGTTCAGTTGCTTTGACGCAATCTTTTTTGTTTAAAGCGCTATATAAATAAAGATGACTTGACTTGACTGACTCCTGTTAATGGGTACCTGTTTGCTGATGAAGCTCTAGTAGAGGCTGCAAAAACTCTCCATTTAATTGTTCTCGGTTGTGCAAGACAAACCGAGAGTGCACAATTAAATCACAATCTAAACAAAGTAATGGGAGAGACAGGCAGTCCAAACACTTCACAGCTGGTTTCCCAAACTGGCATCCAGACTGTGGGTGAGGGTCCTCACTGGCCAGCATATTTTCAGTGAGAGATGGCCTGGCCTCTTTCCATTTCTCTGCGGACAGACTTTCCTAATCTCCCATTCTGTTGAGTCTTTGTCTGTTGTCTCAGGTGTATCCTCTACACCAGACTCCAGCAGGTCAAGAAGCTCCTTGCGAAGTACCTCGGATTGAGATACTGTCAAAAACAGTAAACATTATTGCTGTTATGATGAAAGCACAATTATCCAGGCAATTACTGTCACAGTTTGTCACTCTACACTGGCTTCCTATATTGTTATATATATTCCCCCAGAATTAAATTTCAAATTCCTCTTTTCTGTGATTCCTTTTTGGTGAAATGATGCATCCTCATCACTCTAGTGATAGCTTTGGGGTCTTCAGAAAGCTTCTAAACACTTATTTGTTTACCTTGTTTCTATCTAATTAATTTGTCCTTACAGTCACTGTTTGTATATATTTACAGTTATGGTTATCATTCTGTTAAATTTCATTTACCGGTAGTATAACATTAATATTTGTATTTTAGGGTAATTTATTTCACTATATACTAATTGTCACGATAATATTTACTGCTTTGAACAAAAGCATCTGTTAAGTTATTGTGTGTGTGTGTGTGTGTGTGTGTGTTTGTGTGTGTGTGTGAGTGTGTGTGTGTATGCATACACACACACACACACACACACACACACACACACACACACAACTGGTCAAAAGTTTTTAATCAGGGCAGGAGTTTTCAGATTACATTATGTATTAAATAATTGCAAAAGCGTTCTCTAATGTTTTCTCAGTTAGCCTTTTAAAATGATATAACATTAGTAAACAGGATGTGCCTTTGGACCATTGGATGAATGGTTGCTGATAATGGGCAATGTATATATTGCATTAAAGATCAGCCATGTCGAGAACAGTCGAGAACCATTTGCAATTATGTAAGCACAAACTGTAATCTGAAAACTGATGCCGATTGAAAAAAAACAAACAAACAATGTAACTGATTTTAGCTGGTATTCTGTCTATAATGGAGTGGTATGCTTTTATCCATTATGCACCAAAGCTATAGAACATCCTGTCTCTGTACATCAAACAGGCGAGTTCAGTGGATATCTTTAAAAAAGACCTGAAAACATACCTGTATATTACAGCTTTTGGGTAATTCACTTGATCTTGTAGACTACTTTTTCAGATTATTCTACATTCGACTGCTGCTATTAGAGCTGCAGCCAGCCGGAAGCAGATGGGCTCCCCCTATTAAGTTGGGTTCTCCTCAAGGTTTCTTCCAGGAATATGGGAGTATTTCCTTGCCACTGCCGCCATATGGTGTGCTTGTAGGGGTTTAAGGGTTAAGGCTGCCATTATTCCGGTCTTTGTGTTCCTTAAACATCTATATATAAAAACATATAATCACATCAAATACTAAGAACATACTGGCTGAATCCCATAGTGAGCCCTGAGGACTAAGTACTAAAGACTCACAGACTTAATTGATCTCAGGTGCCAAGTGAGTGAGTGTGTGAGGCCACATGGGCTCAGTATAAATGGGATTAAGACAGCACTTCAAGAGATCACATATACCTTAGCGATGTTTAATAACAAAGACATTGCTGACACTCGCACCATCATGCATGTGTGTCGTGCTGTTGTTTCCTTTGTAATTTCCAGATTTCCCTATGGTCTCCATGGTACACGTCACAACGCTTTGAACTATGGGTAATTCCCTTTGGTGAAGTCTGCACCGATGCAGACTTACGGAAAGGGCTCGGTAAGTGTGTACTCAAACCCTCATAACCTGCGACATTGGGACAGCGCTAAGCCCTTACGAATTTCGCAAGAACGCGCAGCAAAGTCTGTGAGTCTGTGAGTCCGGACTTTGGGATTGGGCCACACTAAGGAGACTTAGAGTCTCTAATGACAGAGGCTAATGCTGGCTTAGCTGCCTATACCACTTGGTTTAAATTATATAAATGATCTTTAAATGTTAAAAAATCTAATTTTATTATTTTTGGAGGTAAAAGGTTAAAACATTAAAATCTGTTTTTCTGCATTGCAAATGACATTTCATTTCACAAGGAGAAACATCTTTCACGTGGGCAAGCTTTAGTCTTAAGAGTGCATAAACCAGCTTTCTCTAACAGAGAAAGAACGTTTTCAGCAGTTGTGGGCTTTCTTTATGTTCATTTGCTTAGTTGCACTAATAGAGTGTTACTGTTCTAAGAAGCGCTAAACTAAGCACCTTATCTTAGAAGCTCAAACATAAGTTCATGATCATAAAATTAGTAACTCACTGAAATCTGTTTGTCTTCATTGCAAAAGAATTTCATTTAAGATGTTAGAAACATCTTCAATGTGTGCAAGCTTTAGTCTTATCTTTGTACAAAACATCATTCGCTAACAGAGAACAAAGGGTTTTCAGCACTTGTAAGCTTTTTTTCTGTTAATTTGCTTAGTTGCACTAACAGAGTGTTACTGTTCACAGAAGTGCTAAACTAAGTGTCTTTTTCTTACTAGGCTAATATAAGTTCATGATCATAAAACTAGTAACTCACTGAAACATTTTTTTTCTGCATTGTAAAATCATTTCATTTATACTGTTAGAAACATCTTTAATGTGGGCAAGATTTTGTATTAACTTTGTAAAAATCATCATTCTCTAACAGAGAAGGAAGATTTTCAGCACTTGTGAGCTTTCCTTCTGTTCATTGGCTTAGTTGCACTAACAGAGTGTTACTGTTCTCAGAAGCGCTAAAAAAAAAAATCGTAAAATAACGGTAAAAAGTCTGGCAGCAAAGTTGCCAACCACTTACCATCAAATTACAGTAAACAACCTAAAATTATTTTACAGAAAAATTTTGTTTTTTGAAAACGGATATTTACCGTAAACATTTTCTGTATTTCTAAAGTCAAACTGCTGTAGAAAGAAAAAAAAATCTCATAAAAAAAATCTCGGTTGAATGTTAAACGAATGTATAAATCTGTATAAAAACTTAAAAATATTGCAGAAATACCTTAAAATTACATAATTAAAACAAAGACTTCTGTATTAATACAGTATTATTTGATATATTTTTAAGATAATCCAATCCTTCTACAAGAACTCCTTGTCAAAGTAAAGACTTTTTCTATGTAAAACACATAGAAAATGTTGTATAATTACCTTCAGATACCTTAATTTAAAGCCCAATACCAGTATATTGATCGATTTAAACTTTTATTTTATGTCATTATTCAATCTATTTACAGTAAATTCCTGTTAAATATTGGTTTTGTCCTGTACAAAAAAAAAAACAAGATCTTGTGATATTAAGTTTCGGAAACATATTTTTAACTGTTATTGCTTTATATAAACATTATTTGACGGTAATAACAAGCAACTCTTCAATATTTCTACATATTTTTACCATTTAAATACGGGGGTTTATTTTATATAAACATTATTTGACAGTAATTACAAGTAACTCTCCAATATTTCTAAATACTATTACCATTTAAATACGGTAGTTTACTTTATATAAACATTATTTGACAGTAATTACAAGTAACTCTCCAATATTTCTAAATACTATTACTATTTAAATACGGTAGTTTACTTTATATAAACATTATTTGACAGTAATTACAAGTAACTCTCCAATATTTCTGCATATTTGTACCATTTAAATACGGGGGTTTACTTTATATTAATATTATTTGACAGTAATAACAAGCAACTCTCCAATATTTCTACACACTTTAACCATTTACGTACAGGGGATTACCTTATATAAACATTATTTGTAGTAATTACAAGCAACCCTCCAATATTTCTACATATTTGTACCTTTAATGTATGATGCTTTACCTTATAAAAACATTTTTATTATGGTAATTATAAGCAACTTCCCAATATATCTATATATCTACATACGTTTACCATTAATATATGGGGGGTTTACCTTATATAACCAATACTTGACAGTAATTGCAAACACATCTCCAATAACTTTACATGCTTTTGAACCATTAATGTACAAGGGTTTACTTTAAACAACATATTATAGTGATTAAAGGCAACTATCCAATAAATCTATATACTTTTACCATCAATGTATGAGGTATACTTTATATAAACATTGCTTTATACTAATTAAAATCAACGTTCCAATATATCAACATGACATTTACTCAATGTATGGGTTCACTTTATATAAACATTAATGGACAGTAATTACAAGCAATTCTCCAATATATGTAAAAATACACATGTTTATTTTATGTAAACAATATTTGATAGCAATTACAAGCAACTGTCCAATATATGTACATACTTTTTTCCATTACGGCATGGGGTTTACTTTATATAACTACTGTTTTCACAGTAATAATAAGCAACTCCGATATATACAGACCTTCCTTATAAGTGCATGGGACTAACAACTTTATATGAACATAATTTGACAGTAATAACAAGCAACTCCAATATATCTACAGACTTTTCTTATTAGTGCATGGGATTTACATAATATAAACATTATTTGACAGCAATTACAAGCAACATTCCAGTTTATGTCCACACATTCCATATTAGTATATGGTGTTTTGAATGTACAAAAACCGGAAGGTCTATGTTAAGAGCATTTGCATCAACAACTTTTTCACTAAATACATAAATTTTTCTGACATTTTACAGCAATGTCCCATCCTTTCATTGCAGATCCCCATTTGAGATGTATATTTCCCCTCGAAAGAAAAATGTTAAGTCATGTGAGTGATTCCTTTCAGAGTGAACAGTGAATCTGACTGCAGTATATGTGAAAGTTTGAATAAAAGTGATGTTAATTCAGCCAGCATACATACCTATATTTACTTTCTATTTTCGGTCGAAGTCCACAGTAGTCAATTGTCGAGTTCTCCACTGTTGCTTAGTTACTTATGATCACGCGCGTGAACTCGACAATCGACTTCTGTGTACTTCGACAGGAAGTAAATACAGGTATGTGCTAGGGCTGGGCGATATATCTAACGATATGATCATGCGCATCTAGTCAGTAAATCTGGTTCTGTGATTACCCGCTAAATCGCCATCACCTGCTTTCAAATGGAGCGGCATTTAATAGACAGAGCCGTAGATCACTGAGAAGCTACGCAATATCGCGTTCATTATCCCAGATGTATCGCCTTCGATAATCAATGCGATATTGCGTAGCTTGTCAGTGAACTACGGCTCTGTCTATTAAATGCCGCTCCATTTGAAAGCAGGTGATGGCGATTTAGCGGTAATCACGGAACCAGATTTACTGACTAGATGCGCATGATCATATCGTTAGATATATCGCCCAGCTCTAATATGTGCGCTGGCTGAATTAACATCACTTTTATTCATATCTTTCACATCTACTGCAGTCAGATTCACCATGTTTACTCTGAAAGGAATCACTCACATGGCTGGGCACTTGTAATGACACATCAAGGATGTTAAGAGGCTAAAAGCAGGTTTAAAACTTGCCCCATTTAAGTCAACAGGGTGCAAATTTTAAAAAGAGGATAACACAGTGTAGGCAACACCAATTTTTGTCGTTGTTCTCTGTACTGACAGCACTCCAAATTTACAAAAAAAATTAGCTCAATGTTAAAATTGACCGGAGTTCTCCTTTAACAAGAGGCTCCAGATTTTTCACGTGATAACATCACAGTTTGAGTCTTCTCTAGTTTGTGGCTTTGGGAGAGAGTAGCTCATGTTCACAACAGAAATAAGGATAAATGCGCCAAAAAGTTTATGGGGTTAGATTTCAGTCACAATTCTGCGTGCGCAAGATCACATTTTGAGCATGCGAATGGGCATTTCGCACGTGTGTGAACCGAGTTTTGCGGAGAAATATCTGTCTCTCAGATAATAAAATATTTCTAGCGTACAAAAATCAATTTTGCTTTTAAAATAAGTATTTCGATGTGCGCAGATGTTCTCTTTCGCATGTGCAAAGTTTCACTTTCTTGCTCCTCTCATACCAGCCCTGAGTGCTCTCTAAGCGCAGACGGCTCACTTGTTCAACACAACCCAGCGTTACAATATGCCATAATTCCAGCCAATCAGAGATGAGGCTGCTAAATTGTGATTGGCTGGCTTGACAATCGATCACAAGACTCCCTGCATCACCGACCATGGAAGAGGAAAAATACATGGTGGGAAGATGTTTGTTTAATTTGTTTAAAGGGTTAGTTCACCCAAAAATGAAAATTCTGTCAGTAATTACTCACCCTCATGTTGTTCCAACCCCGTAAGACCTTTGTTCATCTTCGGAACACAAATTAAGATATTTTTGATCAAATCTGAGAGCTGGATCACTCCACCATAGACTTCTATAGACGTTATAACTTGCTGGCCCAGAAAATGTATTAAAGCCATCTTTAATATAGTCCAAGTGACTACAGTGGCTCAATCTTAAGTTTATAAAGTGACGAGAATACTTTTTGTGCACAAAAAGTAAAAAAAAAAAAAAATAACGACTTTATTCCACTATTCATTCCCTTCTCTCTGGGCCTCGAATGTTTTCACGTAGTGCGATAGCGCAGCACATCTGTGTTGTACATCACACGCACCACACACATGACCAGCGTCGGCCAATAGTGAGCCTACGTGTGACCAGCATGTGACGTACAACACAGGCGCGCTGCGCTATAACACTACGTGAAAAGACTCGAGGCCCAGAGAGAAGGAAATGAATAGTGGAATAAAGTTCTTTTTTTTTCTTTTTTTTTTGTGCACAAAAAGTATTCTTGTCGCTTTATAAACTGCCGCGGCAGTTGTGTGTGTGTGTGGCCTTGCTATGCTGACCAGCAGCATTGAGGGGTACTATCTCTGGGTATGATCTGCAATGGAAAATGGAGCACGGCCAGAGCAGGTACTGGTAATAGAAAATGCACATAGGCTTAAACACGGTCAAGTCCTTCAGTCAAAAACAATAGAAGCTAAGTTCTTTCCAGTTACAAACAAACAAGTTCATATATAATCAGTATTAATATACAGATGTGAATGTTCATTTGGCAGATTGATATTAAACCACATCCTTTCAGAATTCCAACAATGGCTATGATCCTCTGTAGTGGCTCTCACCAGGCCTTGTGCTGAAAAATAGATAAGATGTATCATGCTTGTAAAAATTCCTACACATCAACAGTGGCCACATTGTTTTGTTTTCAATTTACACACAATGGCAACTTTGCCTCCTACCCTCACAGCATCGGCAGAGCAGAGCCATTAGGTTGCCGCTTAACAATAATTGCAGTTTGGAACTTGAATGAAAATTGAGCATGAACAAACTTTGGCTCTATTACTGCTTCTAATGCAGGAACATTAAGGGGTTAAATTTCTTAAAAGGGTTCAAGCTGCTGTGTAAATGTGATCACAAAATCTTAAAACCACTTGTAAAACTGACTGTAATCAAGTGTGATTTTGGCACAAACCTTTGGCAAGAGACTGAATTTAATTATTCTGACTCGCAGTACAATTATTGAATTTAGAGATGGGTCATGATTTTCGAATTTTCATTCATTGTCAAATGGAATAGTTTGTTATTATTGCAGAGTTTATAAAGTAAATTAAAGAGTAGAAAAGGTAAATAATCTTCACATGTATTAAGCTGGAACCAACAAATGTTTTACATGAGGAATTACTATTATCAAAATAGTTATCCCTTTAAGTATTGATGGCATGCACTTCTGTCCATACAAACTCCGCTGTTCTGCGCTCTAGTCAGAGATTACTCCAGGCACACTTTAATAGGCCAAGAAGAAGCAAATAAATGTATTAAGTATAACGAGGTTAGGTTTCCTTCAACTGTCCATCCTATTAAAAATGGCCAAAAGAGTATTGTATTTCGCCAGATTTAATAGTGTAAACATATATTCAAGCACGAATGAGAACCATTTCGAGAAAACAAATACAGCAGAAAAAAAAAGGAATATTCGAATGTCAAATTTTCAAATCGAATACCAACCCACTGAACGAATATTCTAGTCCAGCCCTATCTACAATATTCAATAATGACAGTAAAGTAGACCATTCTAGGTCAATTTACTGCAGTAATTCCTCTCTCAACCAGAAGAAAATGCATTGAACACCTGACTATGCATGAAAAAAAAAAAAAAAAAAAAAAAGTCATAAACCGCCGAGAAAACCGGACTTACTTGTCAAACATAAACCGGAAAAACCGGCATATTTTTAAAAAAAACCCGCCGAGAACTAATTCAGCGACTTACTTGTCAAACACTCTGAGAAAGTTAAAATCCAGGCATGTGTATAACTAGGAGGTAACGTTACGTTACGCGGGTAAAGTATTTACGTTACCAGTAATTTAACGTTACTTTAACGGTAGGAGCAACGTAGCGTTATAAAGTTTCCTAGATTATTAGAATTCGTATCAAGCTAACGTTAATGTTAACTGACTGAATGTGCCACTGCTAACGTTAAGTTAAAAACAAACTGCCACTGAGACAAGTCTTTGTCAGGTCCTAACTTAACATTACGTTAACTAAGTTAAACCATAGACTTTTATTTAACGTTAACTTAACTGTTACTTGTTTGCAAGAGGCAACAGTAACTTGTAAGAAGTAACGTTAAGTTAACAGCTAACGTTATTAAATTAATGTTAGTCAACCACAGGTATTTAACGTTAATGTTATGATGGCTGATGCATGTTTCACATTCAGGGCTAACGTTAATAACGTTTTAACTTTATTAGGACCGGCATAATGTTACATTTGCTAAAGCTAGACATACTTTTATAAGGTTAATACATAACATAGCGTTACAAACGGCGAGTTTTAACGTTAGCCCTGCTGACTCGACATAATGTTAACTTATTAAAATTGTAAAATGTATTAAAAAAAAAGCTGCCGCACTTAACAAGCACTTTTGACATTGTGAGGAAACATATAAATATATATATTATTTATATGAAATTGATTTAAATTGTAAAAAACGTTTGCCATTATTACATTCACACAACATGAACTGAGTAATGTCATCTTTGAGACTGTTAGTTATTACATGATTAAAAATGTAAACATACACTTAAAGCATGGCAATCCCATCAGAAATGTGTATCATAGCAAGGGAAGCACACAAAAAAAGCCAATTGGTACACCAAAATCAAATAACCCTAACCCCCATCAAATAAATTTTACCTGCAGCAGCATTTATCCTATTATGACACGTCTGAGGGTCTTTCCCTTAATGGTGTCCAGTGATTAAAGAAAGGACTGATGAAGGTGACATGAATCTCCCCTTTCAGTGCGCCACTTCAGCAGAAGAAAGACAAAAGGACAGAAAGTTACTCAGACTTTCTATCAGTAACATTATGAAAATCATACTTAATACTACCCTAGTGTAGGTTTTCGAACAGTACGTGGGTAAAATTGACTTACGTTGGTGAATCATGGGTCTTTCTGTTGGGTGTTCTCCCCCGATAAAAATCGTATTACAAAGCTTGATCTAAAAAAAAAAAAAAAGAATAAACAAATATCTTTTCAATATCGTTATCAGTGTTTGAAGAGGTTATGTAAACATACTTCTAAAGAATAAATGACGGTTTTATCACTTTACACATTCCCACGCTTTTTTACCTCTCATGCGTTTGAGTTTTAAACTAACGTTAGCTGACAACATAAACACATAACGTTAACTTACCAACAACAAAACACAGCAATCTCAGATGGTACTAACACATGAAATACGTGCTAATATCGCTACGCTAATAGTGAAGCAGTACAAAAACACGCACAGAGATAACTTAATTTATCTTACGAGGTTGCAGTAACGTTAAGATGACAGTTAAGTTACTCGTGTCCCTAAACGTTAATGTTAGACTGTTAAGGACTGAAAAATGTTTTCTTACCTGATATCGCCAGTATTTACAGACCACGTACGACCCCTTCCTCTGTTCACATTCCAGCTTTTGATCTTCATTGTCATATCAACTAAAATTCGCTCAAAATGTAAGAATTCAACAGGCATATATAAAATAATCCAGGACTGACCGAGTAATCAACGCAAAGCAGCTGCTCCGACCGAGAGTAACGGACATATTTTCAAATTTAAAATAGGCGCGCAGAGCCGCGCACATTCTCATTGGACAGTTTCCTGTTAAACAGACAGATTAACCAATCATGCTCAAAGTAAAACGGCGAAACAACCAATAACAATAGCAATAGTTTGCGCGAGTTAACGCAGCTGTGTATTAAGTTTTATTTGCAGTCTGTATTATTATTTAATTAATTGGTCAAATGATATGACAGTGTATGAATACAAATGTAATAATGCAATGTTAGGCAAGCGGACAAAATTTTAAATTCACACAAAATCACATAAGGCAAAAGGTTTCTGCTGCACTGCTCTCTTGAGGGTGAAACTATTATTGTTAATAATGATAATAATTATATTTTAACATATACATTGAAGAGCTGTTATGATCAAAAAAAACATTAAATGTTAATTAATTATCATAATAATACGTTAAAAGGCAGAAACACTTCTAAATCAACGTTGAATTTTTTACAAGATCTGTACGTCAACATAATGTTTTCAACAACATACAACATAAATATCTATATTTATGTTGTATGTTGTTGAAAACATTATGTTATTTCAATGTACAGATCTTGTAAAAAATTCAGCGTTGATTTAGAAGTGTTTTTGTTAACCTTTTTCAACCATGATGTATTATTAAACGTTATTTCAACATTGTTTCAATGTTGAAACAACAACTGACATTATTTCAATCATATTTCAACGTTGAAGGTAGGTCACGTGCCGGTTGGGTAAATATATTAAATTACCTTTAGTGATATCTAAAGCACAGAGACTAAAAAACAATTACGATGTTTGTTTACACGGTTGTGTAATGTTTCAACCGTTTTAATGTCTACAATTCCTTCACCCCCAGTTTACCAAAGCTCAAGTTTATGCTACAAGAGCCTTAGTTGAACTGTTGAGCCTCAGAATAAATTCCTAGTCTTTCACACATTGCTCACCTATTGTAAATTAAAAATATATAGCACCCCATTGTAAAGCTTTATTCATAGTGTGGCTGTTTGTTCCCATCAACCTAGGCCTAATGATTTCACTGCAGTGAGGGCCTTGAATTTTGTTGAATATAGATTGATTTTGTGTCTTGATGCTTCAACGTTTTTAAAGTGGACATGTGTCAATATAGTCTATGGTCAATACGATAACAGAAAAACACTGTCAGGGCAGCATTTCAAACAGACAAAAAGGACAATGTCCTTAAAAGCCAAGCCAAAAGAGGACATATCAGCACACAAGATTCAAGAGTCCTTTCACACCAACAGGAAGACAGGCATTAGGAGGTTAGCGTCCAGCATTCTTAAGCCTGGTTGTTTTGCCGAAAAACTGTCCCAAAGCATGATGATCAGAGACTTGAGGCTGCAGCACCACTTGCCAGACAGCAGCAGCTGAAACAGTCCACGGGTGGGGGCTGAAAATGTTGCCACTCAATTTTTTCTCTGCCACTTTTTACAGAACACTGTAAAATTTTTACAGAACACTTCAGAATTGTAAAGACTGAGTAAGCGCCTGACAGTAGAAACACTGGATATATGATGCATAAACAATCACTGACTATTCTTGATTTAAGAATTTTATATTAAACTTAAGCTGTGCAATTATTTCCTGTACAATAACTGTATATTTAGTTACACTGCAACAATACCTCCTGCTGTATTCATCCATCTTTCAAGGCAATATTTTAGATCTGTGTCTGTAGTATAACACACAGTAATTATTGTTAAATTTTTATTTACAGCATATCTGCATGAAAGGTAGCCTACATAGCTGTTTTTTTTTATTTTTATTGTATGTATATATTTTTTATCTATCACTCTTGTATCTGCACTTGTTGAATCTTAAGCTGAAGTGGCCAGCAAAGTTTATCTTTGCTTCTGAAAAATAATATTTCTTAATTGTATATTTCTGCATTGGTGGCAGGGGACTTGGAAGTTTTAAATTTACCCTGTATTTGATAGGTGTGAGGTGCTAATTTCTTTCCTGTCTGCATGCCATGTAACTGACATCAGAAGCCAGAGTTGATAAGACACTACAGACACCAGCAAAGTAGGTACTGGGAAAAGAGCCCCAGGCCAGCATCTTTAATAGACTTTGGGGCTCATGGGCCCATGGACTCCGTGAAAGTGGGATGAAGATCGCAAGATGGCCATTAATGACTGAAGTCAAAGACTTCTAACATGTCAGGGTAGTGCAAGCTTGTTTTACTCCATTCAGGCTGTCTGGCTCTCTGGCTGTCTCTGTTCTAAATGCCCTCTGTGTACTGGTATTGTCATTCTGTATTTAGGCTATGTTAGGGGAGTGGGCCTATGCATGATGTGAACTGGCTGCATTGTACTTTTGCCAAATCATTCCTCTGACCAAAACATGATGATCATATAGTGGGATGTTGTACAATCATAAACATTCACTGATGAGTTTATCACAGACTTGGGCATGTGCACCATGCACTTTTGGACTAAAACGGATACATCAAATCAATGTTTTCTTTGCACCAATTTTTAGGTGAAAAGGTGAAAGTATTTTCATTTATAAAAAATAATAATAATCTTTGGGCAAAAAAAAAAAAAAACTTCGTTAGGTTAGCAAATGCTGTTATGCTATTTTTTCATAACACTAGCTAAGCTTTACGTTTTATGCACCTAATCACACTTACTCTTAACAGTAGCTCTGTTTATAATGATGACTTTAGTTGTCCAGGCACAAATTGCCTCTCTGAGGACATTAAAGTTTTCTAAGTCTAAGTCTAAGGTAACAAGCCATTGCTCAATTTGTCTTTTATTGATATTTTTTGCTAAGTTACTGTGTCCCTTATCTTTCTGTTTTTGTATATTATAGAGAATCCAGACACAGCAGGACAGGATCATTTGTGAAAACAGGAAGACAGTGTGGTCAATATGTCAGTTTCATGATTACCAATGTAAATAATTTGTTAATATGTTAATTTGTTAATATGTAAAATGTTAATAATTGCATACATTCGGTTCGCTTATATGTTCCCAAGCATTAAAAGGTACATATATGTACCTTTTTCTTTAAAGGTTAAGGTACAATATCAAGAGCCAGCCCTGATTGGCTGCTTGATTTTCAAATTAAAAGAACGTCCAGTTGGCGGTCTTTCTTTCGGCGGAGACGAAGTCATAGCACGTAACAGCCCTGCTAACACACGACGTAACAGTTACGTAACGTATTGGTAATTATTGGTAATTCCGTGACTTACCAATTGACAACGTAACTACGACGTCGCATGACCATAATTTTATTACCATCCCATTACCAACTCACAACGTCGTCAGTACGTCCTTCCAACGTGACCAGATAACCAAGAACGTCCCAGATTGGTTCTCTATTCGTAATATATTGGTAACTTCATGACTTACTGGCAACTACAACGTCAAATGCACGTAATTTCATTACCATAACTTTTGTACGTGCTTTATATGCTCTCTGAGTATAGTGATATTTAAAAAGTGTAATTAAACTTCAGACACAAGATTAAACGTTCCTTAAAGATAAAATGTGTTTCTTTTCACCAAGTCAGAATATGGACATGTTTTTTAATATATAATGACGTGACATACAGCGCGCGCGCTTCCACACCGCGCGCACAGTATTAACAAGAAAGGAAATACATTTTGTGAAACTTTCTATTTCGTAAGGAGTTATGAACGTGAAATAATGACACAGACTGGCTACACCATCTCATCTGCCGCAGATACTGTATCAGGAGGACAGCGCGTTTGTTTGAGGCACTTTTCACTTCAACTGTGTCTGACAGGAGAATTAGCTTTTCTGAGGTGAGTCTTACAATTTATAGTAAATAAATAGGTTGATAAAATGTATAAAACAAAGTAAAAACAAAAGTCTTGAACTCTGTAAAGACGCTAAAACCCTTTTTAACCCTTAATCACTGTTTGGGGTCATTTTGACCCCACTGGACTTTTCCTTCATTTTTTAAAAGTGTTACCTTCATCTCAGGGGCATGAAACTCTGTGACTTTTCCTAAATAATCTATCTAAACATGCACAAAACAAAAAACAAAAACTGGCCTTGATTTGGTTGTTCTAAAGGTGTGTAAAAATTTTTTTACCTGTTTAAGGTGTTTGGGGTCAAAATGACCCCACATTGAAAATGAATGGGAAAATGAAAAAAAATGACTTTTTTTAAATTTTGTTTGTCAAAAAAAATAAAAGTAAATCTATTATAAATCTGAAATTTTCTACATATAAACGAAGGTCTGGTCCTAGAGCATAAATAAAAAGTAGAATGAACTTTCTATCTCATACACACACGCACACACACACACACAAACAAACACACACAAACACACAAATGTGTGTGACTGCAACAGAGAGCATTTTTACAGAAATTGGCAAATAAAATAAACAAAACTGGCATAAATCTAAAAAAAAATTTACATTTAAATCAAGGTCTGGTCCTAGAGCATAAACACAAAGTGGAACGAGCTTTCTATCTCATACACACACACTCACACACACACACACAAACACACAAATGTATGTGACTGCAACAGAGAGCATTTCTATAGAAATTGGCAAATAAAATCAGTTAACTGGCATAAATCTAAAAAAAAATTACATTTAAATCAAGGTCTGGTCCTAGAGCATAAACACAAAGTGGAACGAACTTTCTATCTCATACACACACACACACACACACACACACAAACAAACACACACAAACACACAAATGTATGTGACTGCAACAGAGAGCATTTTTATAGAAATTGGCAAATAAAATCAACTAAACTGGCATAAATCTGAAAAATGTCACATATACAACATGGAACAAGCATGTTCCATACTTGTTGATAAATAATTTTCTGAAATAAATAGTATGTGATTACAGTCATGTCATAGTGGGGACTTGTAATGTTTCTGCAAATGTATGTATTATAATTTGCAAAAGCAGATCATTCAAAATATATCAGACAACAACAACAAACTCTAACTTTGACAAAAATACAGATTTTTTTATGTATTTCAAAATGTTTAAATATATATTCACAATATATATATATCATGAAGTTGTGAGGAGAAGTTGAAGCATCAAGAAAAATGAAGTGAAAATGAATGGGTCTCTATGGACCTCTATTGGATACATGTGGTCATTGCACTTTAATTCCTTAACTAGAAGAAAAAAAGTTTTTCGACTAACCTCCAGATGGCAGTATTCTATCCCTAACACATAGAGCAATGTCCAAAAACTATTTAGATTTAATTAAGATCATCATTTAAGTGTTTTTTTCTTTTAAAAAAAATCATATTTCATGTGCCAATTTTTGGCCTAGTTATGTAATTGTGCAGTAAATAGGTAAAGAACTTCAAAATTTCCACAAAAAACACAGCATAAATGTATAGTTGAGAAGTAAATAAAAAAAATGATATATGGTTTTCCATATTAAAAATGTATATTTCCTTAAGCAATCGCTCTTTAAAGGTTTGGGGTCAATCTGACCCCAAACATCTTAAGTGTTATCCTTTTTTAACAGTGATTAAGGGTTAATATTTTTGTTTTTATTAGCCTACTAGCCGTTGAGAGTTACCATGGCAACCGCGGACACATCAGCTGCTGGAGAGGAGAGGACTCGTCTGACACTTTCTCTGTTTCTCGTCAGTTATACCAAAGAAAAGTTCAACACCTGCGACAGATTGGTTAAGTAACATATGTTAATATTATCCACAGTCTACTCTATGTACTTTTGTTAATATTTATACCTCTGTGATTATGGTATATTTCCTTAATTATCTGAAATGTATGCTAGCAAATATTACGCTAGCGTAGAAACATAATTATAGCATAATAGATTTGAGCTCTTATTAATGAAAGTTTGGGCTTTTAATGACATCTTATGCCTAAATGAGCAGTTTTGATAGCTTTGTAAAAACAAAAGTCTTGAACTCTGTAAAGACGCTAAAACCATTTTTTAATATTATTGTTTTTACTAGCCGTTGAGAGTTACCATGGCAACCGCGGACACATTAGCTGCTGGAGAGGAGAGGACGCGTCTGACACTTTCTCTGTTTCTCGTCAGTTATACCAAAGAAAAGTTCAACACCTGCGACAGATCGGTTAAGTAACATATGTTAATATCATCCACACTCTACTTTAAGTACTTTTGTTAATATTTATACCTCTGTGATATGGTATCTTTCCTTAATTATCTGAAATGTTTGTTAGCAAATATTACGCTAGCGTAGAAACATAATTATAGCATAATAGATTTGAGCTCTTATTAATGAAAGTTTGGGCTTTTTATCACATCTTATGTGTAAAGGGGTGGTTTTGATAGCTTTTTAAATGTTTTGCTGATAATTTGTCAATAGATAAATGGAAGTAAGCTAATTAATTTAACCTGAAAGTCTGCGCTGTAGAGTCTATCAGTGACGTCACTTGCACGCAGTCTAAAATGGGCTGAAACTATTTCAAACCACTGTTTCAAACACGTTTTGATTGTTCATTGTAAACAAATTCTGGTAGCTTAAGATTTTTTTGTATTTTGTATTTTTTATTTTGTATTTTCCCCTATTCTCTAGTTTGTTTATTTCTAATAAGGAGTTGGAGGCCGTGGAGAAGCAGATCCGTGACCTTGTGGAGAAGCAGGCTCAGCTGAGAGAGCGGAGAGCCGTGCTGGAAACATTCAGGGGTTGACGCTCATAAGTCCGGTGTAAGTATACAGCACGCTGCTAACTCTCCCACCCCCTCTACTCTGTGTGGTTCTTTGCACAGGCCCGGTGTACCCAGGACGCAATCTTCCCAGATGTCCTTCACCCTGTGCCACAGTGTAAGACATGAGCCAGGTCCTGGGTGACAACCTCTCTCCCCCCGCCGCCTCCGGTCTTCGTGATCTCCACTGTAAACCTATTTGCTCCACTTCACGAGGCAGAACACGACTCTGTGTTCGTCGGAGACTCCATTGTCCGGCACGTTCGTGCTATGTTAGCTGCTGTGAGCTGCACACTCACTGTTTCCCTGGTGCTCGTGTTCTTGATATTTCTGCACAGATACCCGCGATCCTGAAGGGTGAAGAGAGCATTGGAGCGGTCGTGCTTCACGCCGGGGTTAACGATACCAAGCTGCGGCAGATGCAGACATTAAAGAGGGACTTCAGGAGCCTGATCGAGACGGTGTGCAGCATATCGCCTGCACGATGATCAGCATGTCAGGACCTCTTCACATGTATAGATGAGGACACGAAAGGTTCAGTAGACTTTTTGCTCTAAATGAATGGTTATTGTCATGGTGTAAAGAACAGAAACTGCTCTTTGTTAATAATTGGAATCTTTTCTGGGAGTGTCCTAGGCTTTTTTGCGCTGATGGCCTGCACCCCAGCAGAGTCGGAGCAGAACTCCTGTTGGACAACATCTCCAGGACTCTACACTCCATTGACTAGTAAGCCAATTCTCAAATAACTGCTATGATGGCTTTTGTTCTACCTGCTTAAATAGAAGTACTTGCGCTGTCCAATCAATAAAGACTGTTACTGTTCCAGTGTTAATTTTGACAGGCATTTTTGATTTAGCATTAGTCTTTATGTTGAGGCGAAAATGCTTAATAGTCTTAGTCACATTTTAGTCTTTTGTGTCTTTCATAGTTTTAGTCTATGAAAAGTCATTGCATTTTTTTCAACTTTTAGTCATTATATGTAGTCTTCAAACAAAAAAAGTAATTAATTCTTCTCTCTTTAGACCTAATCAATTAAGCTTATGAGAAATTTGAATCAAGGATTGAATTTGGTAAAACTTGAATAAATGATGACAATTTTCATTTTTGGGTGAACTATACCTTTAACAGTAGTGAAAAGGGAGCAACTTATAAAAAATTATAGTTGTTCATATATAATATATATAATTTATCATTTTTGAAAGATGCAGAATAAGACAGTAATAAGACAAATACGAAAGAGATATTAAACTCTAATACAAATTAAACTCATTTTTCAGATACAGTAGGTTCACTTTACATATTTATTTAACATCTTTTGTTGGTTAACATTAATGACTCGGATGGGTACTTTATTAGGAATGTGATAAAAAGTATGGTGGTCAGAATTCGTGCTCTGCATTTAACCCATCCAAAGTGCACACACACAGCAGTGAACACACACACACACCATGAACACACACCCGGAGCAGTGAGCAGCCATTTTTCGGTGCCTTGCTCAAGAGAACCTCAGTCGTGGTATTGAAGTTTGGAGAAAGCGCTGTACATTCACTCCCCCCACCTACAATCCCTGCCGGTATGAGACTTGAACCCGCAACCTTTTTGTGTTACGAGTCTGACTGTATTTTGAATATCCGGTAGACCTCAAATAACATTATAGTCCCATCTCGTCTTATTAACGAAGACGCAGCGTAAATTTCGTCATAGTTTTTATCATGAGATATTAGTTTTAGCTCGTCAACGTCTCATCTTAGTTACAGAAAAAATGTTCATTAACGAATATTTTCAGGTTTTTTTTTTTTTTTTTTAAAATCACACTGGTCTGTTCCCCGAATAGTGAGGTCAAAATATAAATTTAATGCATGTTCTAGAAAAAAATCTGATTGTGATTAAACCAGAAAAATGCAAAATTAATAAACAAAAAAAACAAAAAAATAAGTTTGGGCTCAAAATCATTAGATCACTCACACCCAAAGCAGTTATTGTAAATGAAATGATCACAGATAATAGTTTTGATGTACTCTGCTTGACTGAAACCTGGCTCAAACCAAATGATTATATTGGTCTAAATGAGTCTACTCCATCAAACTACTGTTATAAACATGAGCCCCGTCAGACTGGTCGTGGGGGAGGTGTTGCAACAATATATAGTGATATTCTCAATGTTACCCAGAAAACAGGATACAGGTTTAAATCATTCGAAATACTTCTGCTTAATGTTACACTGTCAGATATGCAATAGAAATCTATTGTATCTCTTGGTCTGGCTACTAGGGGTGTGACGAGACACTTATCCCAGGAGACGAGACACGAGACTGGGTTCATGAGAACGAGAGGAGACGAGATTTTTAAACTTTTTTTTAAAAGAAATCCTCAATGATGAAAATATATTGGGAAAATTTGTCTTTTATTCAACTGAAAAACACAAAATGCAAAAAAATGTAGGTGCATTTTGAAATCAAATTGTACTTTATGAAATTAAACCTCTATTTTAATACATTTTATGCAGGTATAAACAACATGTAAACACTGCAAAAGGTTTTTCCACAAACTCAACTGACTAGCAAGTAATTGCACAAAATAATATAGTATACATAAAAATAAATAACACAAATAATATCCCTTAAAAGTAGCAGTCAGTCAAGTTTTTTATTTAGTAAACTGATTTCCACTTTAATAAAAAAATTTTTTTTTCCCATTTAATTTTTCTCAACTCCTTTTTAATAGTATATACATTTTCACATTAATTTATTAAAAGTTTAACAACAACAACAACAACAACAACAAAAAATACATGTTTAGGGCCCTATGAAATGTTTTATTTTTTTCTCACCATATTTTTTTTATTATTATTATTGTTACCAAATTCTGTGTTTTAGCATGTTTAACTATTTGAATGCATAACACAACACAACTTAATTTATTCATTTTATTTTTTCTTAAAGTAGCCTTACTGATATATCATATATATCATATATCACTGATATCATACCTCAAAGTGACGATGTTACTGACTACTTCCTTGTATTGTGCATGCTGCATATTACTGATATTAACTATATTTCCAAAATGAGCATTATGAATGTAAGAGCCTTACGTTACATTTATAACAATCATTGTTAATGTTTGAATTGTATTTCAGGGCAGTTTGTGAAGACAGATAATCAAGAGATGTGACAAACTGTACAGAAGTCAGTTCCAGATCCACCCTCCACACCAGACCTCTCTCATATGGACTGCTGTCTACTAGCATACTTCGGTTGATGCAGATATTACTCAGGGACATGAACACTTGAATATTGCAAGCATAGAGAAAGTAAGAATTACTGAAGATTTAAGAATTTAATGTTAATTGCTTAAACATTATATATACTGTTTTTAGCAATTAACATTAATAGTTTTTTTTGGTGTCCCAAAGCACCTAAAAGCCAATTCACACCACCATACTCCAACAGTTCAAACAAAACAAAATAAGCATGTTTTTTAAATATTTTTTTTTGCCAGTGTGAACTGGCCATAATGCTGTATGTTAGGTGTGAGATTCATTAAACCTGATTTGCTATAATACCATCTGTTCATAAGATATTGCATATGATTTTCAGTTAATTGTTTGTAGTGGTTTGGTTAAGGGTGTGATTAGCTGATGTATTATTGTGGGAACATGTGATTAGTTGATGAATTGTGTGCATGGTTAATGATGTCTATTAAATATTTAAATGCAATGGGCTGAATGCCTACTAAGACTTGAATATTTGTGCATAATGTTTTGACCCTGGATGCTAACAGAAGGATATAGATATTTAAATATATGGACATTTATTTATTATTAATATATTTTAATCTATCTATGCTTCTGTATGGGCTGAATGCTTTCATTCACATTTTGCTGTATATCCTATGTTTTTTTATTAATAATTTGGGTGTATTACTGGTCATATTTGTTTGTTAATAAATGAACTGAATTAATTTCGAGTCTGTATTCATTATTCACAGCTGCTGAAACAGCCTTTAAATTAGTTTGGGCATATGAGGACATAAATAAGGTTAAACTACTGCATGTCCGCCCATAAAAAAAAAATAATAATCAAAAATTACCAACTGATTACCAGCACACAACTACCGATTCGCGACGTTGCCACGACGTCGCAGTTACTTACTGGCAACGTCACAAAGTTACGTTGTGGCGACGTATACGCACCTTTCACTTTTCCGGCGTCGCCACGACGAAACTTTGGTCACCAGATTACGTTGCAGTTACGTAACAGTTACGTACTTTTGTTAGCTGGGAGGGCAGTAAAATCAGCAGTGTAATATTTGCAGTGTTAAAAGTTATTAATTCCCAAATATTTGAATTAACAATCCACAGTGTTAAACAGTACTCGTGTTCAGTGTTGTTATATGGTGTAATTTCACTTTTACACTAAAAGTGCGAAGTAAAAGACCCGCCGAATTGTCTGGACTCCGCCCTTCAATGACTGCTGCCTCGCGAAGCGACAACGCCATCTTTTCTTCGAGCGACCGAGACGGTAAGCTGGACTGCTTTTTCTCTTGATAAAAGTACACTGGAAAAACATTTTTGTTGATAATTTAACTCGAAATATGATTTGGTGGTGAACACATTTAGAAATTACTAACCGCGAGTGTTTTGTCAGGTTCAGTGTTAAGTTCGTTCGTTAATTTATGTTATAACGTTATATGCTTTACGCTTCTTTTATTTTTAGTTGGTGGACACGTCCTCTCGCCTCTGTTCCCTCCTCGGCCTGGGGTTACTGCGAATCTGGCGCTGAAGACTGAAGCTGCTAACGTTATATTCGGTAGGTTTTCTACTAAAATGAGAGAATTCATCAAATGGTAAATGAATTTGTTTTTTGAAAGCATTGAGTGCGGCATTTCGATGTTTCCATGCTTTGAAACGGTAATAGTGTGAGTGTTAAACATTACGCGCTAACATCTTTTTTGTGACGCACAACACCGTGTAGAAGTGTCCGTCTCCCCGCTGCAGATGTGCAGTCTTTCTGCAGACAGAGCTGCTTTAACGAGGAACATTTACCAAAAATTTTATTGACGTTATCTAATGCAAAAGTCTGAAATTAGAGCACGTTTAAAAACTTCTATTCGCTACTGTCTTGCGTTGCTTGTTCTCATTGCTGAATATCATGTCTATCATATCTGCATCAAGACACAAACGCGCTTCCGTGAAGTGTTTCTTATGACAAGTAACGTTTCGTTTATGCAAGTATCGTGAAAGTACGCAGCCCCGCACGTCACTTGTAGGAGGAAAAACATACAATCCGTCCCGTCAGTTTGTAAACCGTACTCACGAATTCTTAAACCGTTCCCTCGGTTTAACAAAGTGTCGGTGTATAAACTGACGGGACGGATTGTATGTTTTTCTCCTACAAGTGACGTGCGGGGCTGCGTATGAATGTGAGTTAAAGGTAGGTGAAACTGTAAATCTTCAGTTGTGTTTCAAAGATAACAAAAGTCTTGGCTGAGTAAACTGATGAAATTTTCATTTTTTAACGAATCCTGTAATAAAAGTATATGGCCATATGTGTCACCCGAGATGCTTGCTAATGACAGGTTGTAAACAGAGCCACTGTGTGACTACACAATCAACTTAGCAGAATGGTTCCTGAGAGAGATGTTGTCATTAATTGTTTTTCTTTTTTTCTTTTTTTTCAAGAAGCCTCAGAAGACCTTCAAGGATCCTGTTGACCTCTGAATCAGCTGTTAAGAAGTATGAAACAGATTGTCTAAGTTTAGGCTATATTTCAGAATAAGAATATCTATATTCATGTTGTATCTATATTCTGTGTTCATGCATTTTTTGCTGAATTTGTCATATCTGTTATTTAGAATGGGACAGTTATATTGCTTCAATTGGTCTCCTACTTCATTTGATTCCACCATCATTACAAGGCTGCAAGGGATCTGGAAAAATGTCATCCTGTCAAGCTGAAAAACATCTTCAAAAAGGTACATTTGGACATTTCTGTCAATACCTATTGTCTGCCTAAAAATATTGGCAAATGGGTTGTATATGAAAAACACATTTAATATAAAAACAAAACAGTTGGAGAGCTGACTTTGAGTGTTACTTTTGTCTTTTATCTGCAGGCACTAACAAGAACAGCTTGATTGTAGAGAAGAGTCCACACAGCCATACACGCTCACTGATGGGACAGTGAGGAACATCATTCATGGATGCTACACAACTCAAATCTACACGTCATATTTGTTCATGTCTAGGTAAATTTGATGATTTTGTGTTTTATTAACTACTTTGTTTCTGTGCAACACTTAATGAATGTGACTGACTAATTAACCTCTAAACATCTGGTATATGCTTTAAAGTTGCCACTTTGCCCATTTGTTCAATAAATGTTGAAATGTATACATCTGTCTGAAGACTTTCCTGATTTTATGTCTATCCTTTTACATTAACTTTATTTTTATCATAATTAACATTATTTTTTTTGTTTGCACTGAAAAGAGGACATTATTAATTACGCTTAAAACAACAGCAGAGGTGTTAAATAGCATGTGTAACACTTTACACTTGGAGTGTAATTTTTCTAGACATTGTTTAAAATGAAATGTAAAATGTGAAAATGAAAAGGATTTAATTAAATTCTGATTTTAATTCAGTGTGTGTTATATTTATATTTATATATATATATTTATATATATACCTTTAGAAATAACTGCAAATTACAAGCTAAATACAAAACTTAGTTCTAGAATTTGCATTCAGAGATAGTTTGACAGCAATTCCAACACAGCACATATGAGACCAAATTGAAAAAGCTGAAATGAACCTATGTATACACTGCAGAACAAATATTCCTCTGAAGAGTGTCTGACATGTATATCTTGGATCGTTAATTTCAATTACTATCAAAAATGCTTTTGGAAAATATAACTCATACATTAATGGCAGAAGTCTATAGATATATTGGATACATTGTTTTATAGTAAATAAAATAAATTATGTAAACTCCATACATTAATAGGAAAAGTATGTAGATATATCGGATAGCTGCTTTAAATTAAAACAAAGTTTATATTAAGTGAACTATGAATTATTGGGAAAAGTATGTAGATATATTGGATAGTTGCTTTTTAGTATTATAAAACAAAGTTTATATAAGTGAACTCCATAAATTAATGGTGAAAGGTATGTAAATGTATTGGATAATTGCTTTTAATTACTATAAACATTTTTTTTATATAAAGTGAACTCCATGAATTTATGGAAACAGTATGTAGATATATTGGATAGTTGCTTTTAAGTATTATAAAACAATTTTATATAAAGTAACCCTATACATTAATGGGAGAAGAATGTATATAAATTGGATAGTTGCGTTTAATTACTATAAAAGTGAGATTATTCAAAATAAACCCCATACATTAATAGAGAAAGTCTGTAAATATATTGGATAGTTGCTTTTAATTACTATAAAAGTATGTTTATTCAAAGTAAACCCCATACATTAATGGGGAAAGTATGTAGATATATTGGATAAATGCTTGTAAATTACTGTCAAATATTGGTTTATATAAAGTAATGACTATAAAAAAATATGGCTTTGCAAGCTATTATAATGTGATCTTATTTTTTCTAGAGTTCAAAAACTAAATTTAACAGGAATTTAATATTAATATATTTGATAATCCCATAAAATAAAAACCTAAAGCTTTTAATATACGGTATTTTAAGTAATGTTATGTAATTTTTGTGTGTTTTACATCTAAAAATCTGTACTTTGACAGGGAATTCTTGTGGATGTAATTGATAATGTTACGAATTTACCAAAGAATACTGTGTAAAAACAGAAGACTTTAATTAATTGTATAATTTTAAGGTATTTCTACAATAATCTCCAGTTTATATGCAGATTTATTCATTTGTTTAACATTCTACAGACATTTTTTTATGAGATTTTCTTTTCATTCTTTAGCAGTGGAACGGTAAAAATACAGAAAATGTTTACAGTAAATATCTGTATTTAAAAAACAGAATTATTCCGTAGAATAACTTAAGGTTTTTTACTTTAATTTGACGGTAAGTGTTTGGCAACTTTGCTGCCAGACTTTTTACCGTTTTTTTACGATTGTTTTTTTACATGCATTTACCTTAAATTTAAGGTTTCACAGTAAAAAAACATATAGTTGTCTTAATTTTAAATATGTGAATTTCCTTGTCTTTTTACATAGAATTTAATGTAATTTAACATTCAAGCCAATTAAACAAAAGAATAATCCTGTAAAAAAGCCTATAATTTCTCATTATATGAATTTACAGATTATTACTTTTATTTTATGGTTAATGTTTTTAATAAAAGTTTTTTTTCTGTATTTTAATGACATTTACACTTAATGTTAAAAAAACTGAAAATATCTGTAAAATAATACAGTATATTTCTGTGAAAAAACTTTTTTTTTTTACAGTGTAGGTTACTGGTTATTTATCTAAAACAAAAAACATCAGATACGTGCGTTAAACAACACGTGAGAGTCAAAGCTTGTAACATTACAATTTAAAAACTATTTAGAGTTTGTTACCAGTTAGAAAAGAAAAATAGCCTACAGAGTTTATAGCATTTGTATCTTACCTCAAACTAAAACAAAAAAGAAGTGAAAGTAAATCAAATGGCAGTTTGCAATGTTACAAACCTGGAAAGTAAGCGTTTGTCACGCCGGGTGAAAAGTTAAAACATAAGAAAAAAGAGGTATGCATTTACGCTGATCTTAAAGAAAATGCATCAGACGCAGTCGTTAAAACACCAGCACAAGATACTTGTCAAAAACTATTTTGTACTCTAGCATTAACTACAATTTTAAAAATCTAGACTTTGTTACTGACAGAAAGTTAAACAAAAGAAAAAAATCCCCAACAAAGCTTACAGCGTCTCTGTCGGACCGACCTCATGTGCAGCTGACACGCTCAGAATGCGCTCTGGTCCGGTCCCACTCAAACCACTTCTTCTTCTTTGATGCAAACCAGCTTTAGGTGCATTTACTGCCACCTACTGGGATGGAGTGTGTAGCATTGACGTTAATGAAAACTAACTCTAAAATAAAATAAAAAAAATTTAATTAAATAAAATAAAATAATAATAATTAACTTAGTAGTAATTCTTTAAATCCTGTTTATTAACTCTGCATCTTTGAGATACTTAATTTGTGAAACATTTCTATAGTCACATCTTTATTTAACAATTTCTGTAATGAGATCTGATTTATTTCTATATTAAGTGCTTCTGTAAGTTGTAATCTTTCGTTGTCATATCTTTTACATTTTGAACATTAAAATATGTTCAACTGTTTCAGGAAGATCACATTTAACACAAAATCCATACTCATGGTTTCCTATTATAAATAATGATTGATTAAGTGCAATGTGTCCAATTCCATGGCGAGATATTATTCTGTCTTCCTTTCTATTCCCAAAAATTCTCCTCTCATTTCCAACTGTTCTTTGAATATTATATAAATGCCGTCCTTTATTCTTGCCATCCCATTTAATTTGCCACATATCTTTTAATGTTTTCTTAATTAACCCTTTTATTTCTAATTTACTCATTGGAGTATTTAAATATTGGGACATTTTAATGTTTTTAATCTGATCCACTGCTTCATTACCTTCTATTTCTATATGTGCAGGAATCCATACAAAATAAATGTTTGTTTTTGTTTGTATTCTGAACAAACTCTGTAAAATATATATATATATATATATAATATATATATATAAATATATATGAGTTACTTCAAAACTAGGTTAGCCTAAACGATTTTTTTTTTTTAGTCTAAACAAAAGTCCTTGTTGGGAAAAAAAAGGGTTGTTTTATTTTATTTTAATAAGCCACTCACACTTACTTTAGTAGCCTTAATCCTTTAATATGTCTTTTATTTTGTCAATATTAACTTCTGGAATGAAATTTTACATTCATAAATGTAAGTTTTTCAAAACTCCCCCATGATTAGTGTTGTTTAAAGAGGAATTTGTAATGTATTTGGAGACATTAAAAGGAATGAAAAGTCCCAAAGCAAGATTTTTGTATACTTCATTTGAGGACTTTGGTTTCTTAATGTGAAAATCTGTTACTCCCCTACTTTTTCTTTATATTTTTTTTTTCTTCATTGATGTTTATTTATTTATTTGACATTTATTTTGTTTTATGATGTACAGAGTGTGACTGAAAATTAAGTGTGATCTTAGTCAATATTTGTAAATCTACCAGTAATGTATGTCTTTCTGTGTTAATGTTCAAAGCATTGAATAAAAAAAAATATAAAAAATAAAAAAATAAACACCTACTAACAGTCCCCCCTAACACCTCCCTAATAACGCAGGCCGCAAAGATAGATTTAAATGTATGTTAAAAGAATTAAACAAAGTTACGTTTTTAATAAATCAACATCAGTTCATTATTGATGAAAACATTCTACCTGTTTTTAACATTAAACCAACTTTTAAAATTAGGTTAACCTATACGATTTTTTATTTGTATTTTGATGAATTTTTTTTTTGTTTTTTTTTTTGTCTTTGTTGGAGTCTTTGTTGGAAAAAAGTGTTGTTTTCTTTTATTTTAATAAGCCACTCACACTTACTTTATTAGCAATATGTCTTTTATTGTGTCAGTATTAACTTCCGGCATTGCTATATCAGTTAAAACATGATATAGGCATACAAAAAGCTAACTGGAATGAATTTCTTTCTTGCCATAAGACTTGTTATCAATTGAAATAGACATAGAATGTCTAAACTTTTACAACATTACACATTGCTATGTCAGTTAAAACATGTATACGCATACAAATATTAAACAGGAATGAATGTGGTAAAATCAAGATGGGATTTTCTTGCCATAAGACTTGTTATCAGTTGAAATAGACGTAGAATGTCTAAACTTTTACAACATTACACGAAAGGCTAAATATTTAATCTCAAGTAGTGCATCGAAACGCGTCTGGTGTCTGGGGACTGTGTGATTACTGGTACGACCATATCAGCGAAAGGTATTTTGAAAGATTGTAAAACATCTAAAGGTTTTCGGGGTTTGCAACTCAATTGTAAACTAATTAGTTTTTGCGGGTTCTGGCGTTGTAAATGGTGGTGCTGCGGGTCAGCTAAAGCTCAACATTTTGTGTTCAGTGATCAAAGGGTGACAATTTAAACTTTATGACGTAGACCTGTGAGAGTGAGATTAGCTGAAAGTTCATTTACTGGTCAAAAGGACGTGAGATCTATGATCGTTTTAACAAGTTAGACTATGGTATATAGGAAAATGTTGTTTATTTAGTTTATTTTAGCTACATTTATAAGTTACATTTATAATTTTTATTAACCCCTAGATCTTTCAACCTCACCATAATCGTACTGAGAATGCAAACAAGTACACAAACACAAGCATACAATCACAAATAAAAACACACACACACGTTTGTTTTTGTGAAAAGTGGGGACATCCCATAGGCGTAATGGTTTATACTTTACATACTGTATATTCTATTGCCCTACACCAACCCTACACCTAACCCTACCCCTTACAGGAAACTTTATGCATTTTTACTTTCTCAAAAAAAAATTCATTCTGTATGGTTTATAAGTGTTTTGAAAAATGGGGACATGGGTTATGTCCTCATAAGTCACCCTCTCCTTGTAATACCTGTGTCATACCCATGTCATTATACAAAGTTGTATCCTGATATGTCACAAAAACACGCGCGCACACACACACACACACACACACAAACGTAAACATACAGAAAACATGAACATGCAAGCAAACAAACACAAATATACCCCAGACTCAAACAAGTACATAAATATACAAACAAACTAGGTCACAAACACAAAAAGACCTATATTAGATTGAAAATGAGTAGTCATAAGGTTTCTTTGAAACCAAAAGTGCTTCTTATACAAGTTGCTACAAATGTATCACAGAACTTTTACAACAGATTAGACTTTCTTTCTCACTTTACAATTGGCATTGTTTACAATGCTGTTTAAAATAGTTTAAAAAAGTATTCTTTTTAGCTTTCATGTAGGATTCAAGTGTTTTTAGTAAGAGTCCTGAGACAAATGAAAATAGATGCGTGAAAAGACTTTTCTCTTTAAGATGTTTTTAATGACAGACTAAATGCTTTAGATTGTTTAAAACAATTGAGTTTATGCATTTCTCTTGAATATGTATACAGTAACCGGTGCGTACATGAAGCAGAATAACTACATAACCTCATAAATGCATTGTGGTTGATGTTAATCAATAAAAAAAAGAAAGACTTAATTTATATATCATACTGTAACTTACTTTCTTTTCAAAACACAATAAACATTCTTATGACTTTTTAACTGCGAACAACCGGTTTGGTTGGAAATTAAATAATAAATGAATACATAGATGAATAAAAACATAGTGTTATGTTTCTTAGTTAGAATGCTTACAGTTTGTAGTAAAATCACATATATAAGCTAAAAAAATTTCTTTCAAACACCCTTATGCGCCACGCAGCTTTCACAGATACTCCTCACAAACTGCCAACAAAGTCCTTAAGTTCTGTTTTAACATTTAGCTGTAGCTGAGACCCTGATGGAATTATTTTACGCACAGTTTTGGAAAGGGTACTGTGGGCTTGTAATAGGTTATAGATCACAAATGACCCTATTTAAAATCTAAAAGGTAGTGTAACTATTTCAATTTCTTTAAAAAAGTGATGTAACTGATTACATGTTTTAAGACTTTTCTAAAATATGTAATGTTTTCAACCATCAATCTTTTGAAACATGTACTGTAAACCGGCCAAGGTTAACATTAGAGTACTCAACAGCTAATGACTGTCAGACTTTCAAAATCCTTCATCAATTAAATTAGGATTGTGATAATTTCATTTTAAAGCACAACCACCACAAAAGCAGATTTACTTGGAGATTGTTCTGAGATTAAATACATATTTATAAACACAACAAGACAGTTTAATAGCTATGATACTGTTTTGAAATCAAGGTTTTTGCACACCTATGAAGGGAAATGCCATGGCATCTAACAACGGTTGGTAAATCGGTTTAATTTAACAAATAAATATACATCGGCCAAATAGGAAATAAGCATACGTCTTTAACTCATGAAACATCTGACTCATATTTTAGAGTATTCAAGGTGGTTTATGAAATATATCAATTAAAGCTGTATGTGTGTGAAAAAATATTCAGATGTAACCCCTCTGTAATCGTTAACATTTTCATAATTAACTGCAATTTAATTATTTTTTCTCAGTAACTGTAACTAATTACAATTACATTTATTTTGTAATCAAATTACATAATTTAGCTATATGTAACTAGTTGATCCCCTAACACTGTTTATGCATTATAACAATAATAGATGGTGAAAGAGTTCATTAACCTCTTTAACGTTAAAAATGCGGACAATGTCACTTAACACTAGTTTGGCAAACAAGGGTTTGCTCATAAAACAACCCAGACTGTGAAAGCACCGTAACAAGTACAGCCACTGCAGAAATATATTATAGAGATGCAGTGAGATAAAACTCTGGATGCGCGATTGACCGACTTATCACATATTTACCATATTACAATACCCTGCCTAACTAGTTTATGATGATATATAGGCGTGAGCTAACTGTCTGTAAAAATACCTGTCAAGCTCAACATGCAGAGAGAGAGAGAGAGAGAGAGAGAGAGAGAGAGAGAGAGCGAGCTCAACAAACATACTCGCAATCTCCAGAATGGTGCTGATGATGGGGTTCAAGGGGATGAAGACAGACTGGATATTCAGACAACAGCAGCAGGACACAATTGGCTTTTTCTAAAGATAAAGAAAATTATTTGGTTTCAGGAACACACGAATCCTAAGGCCCAATGCTTCGCAAGATAACATAACGGCGGTTGCACCATTACAACTTAGCCAACACTTCGAGCCTGTTTTAGCACATGTATATCATATTATTCTTGAATATAATCGTTTAGTCTAAATATGTTTTAACAATTATTTTTTGTTTTTACAAAGGGGGTTCAGTTGAACACGTTTAACTAACACCTCATTCAATCTATGTTGACCTTCAGGTCAGGGAACTACAATACCCAGCATACACCTCAGGCTTCAAACATGGCCGTCGTGGATACGTATCCCAAAATACTCATACCGTACGTGGCAGCACTCTAAATCATTGGACATCCGATTAAACGCATGCGCAGATAACCTATATAAAAAGACACACATTTCCACACTTTTTGTGAAGTATACGCTCCTTCCATGTTGTGATGTTACAAACCCTTTTTAGTGATCCGTTTTAGTGATGCAAAGTCCGATTCACTTCTGAAAAATTATTCATTTGGACAGTTCGGTTCAATGAACCAATTAATAGGCTCCTTAAGTCATCACGCAGTTATGTCAGTACACATTTTTTCTTCTAACAACTCAGTTTCATTTTATATCCATGAATCATTTAAATAAAGTTAACTGTGTGAACACACATTGGTGGTTATTATCTTTTGTTCATTTAAGTTCATGTTTGTGGTCGCTTTTTTTGAAGGCACCGATCCTTCAAAGTGTCAAGCATTAAGTTTATTTGTATTTTTAACTATCCTAATTACGATAGTGTTACAGGTTTCGGGCATTTTTGGTGCGTGTAAGCGGTGAAAACTTAATGTGACAGTACATGTGACAGACGAGTGCGTTAGCTACTCAAACAGTCCACCGCGTCATCTTTTAATAAAATATTCCATCGAAAGACACTAAGACAAATTGTGTAAGTGTTCATTAAGATGCCGAAATGAAAATGTGTACAAATTCATAATGACAATAAGTACAATATACCCTAACCCCACAATAGACCTGCTAAGTACACCTAAAATTGCTAGAGTTGTGAGATATAAACCGCAATGTTTTTCATAGCGTTACACTTTGAAACCAGAATGATATGTTTCCATGACTTTGTTAGCTCTTTCTGTTTGAATTTGTTTACCACAGTTTCACCATTCTTATCTTATTTTCCCACCTAATTGTAAATGTTTGGTCTTACGCTTAGGGCCTTATACGTTTTGTTTCCTAGTTTTTTGCTGTCATGTTAGCGGGCCTCTTTGCTCATACAAATCAATATTTCTGTGAAGTTGGTTATTAAAATATTGCTTTAAACCTCATCTTCATTCGAGACGTTTACTTAACATCTTGATATTATCCTAGTTTATATCAGATATAAGATACAAGATCGTTTCTTATTAATTATTATCCAACCTTTTAATCATAAATCAAAATATCACGAGTGACTTGATTGAAACTTATCTTAGGCGTGACCAATGTTTATGACTTCCTGATGACAACCCCCGGCCCTGTACACCATACAAGGGGTGAGGTTGGGTCCCATCGCTAAAACCAACAACGACCAGCTGATAAGTGCTACAGTTGCTGTGCCGCGAACAATAAACAATACAATAAATCAATAAACCGGAAATTGAAACCGAAATTCCACTGGACCGTCGTGGATTAAAACAGTACATCCGCATTCAAGGTAATGGCGGCAACATTCTAAATCGATTAGGGGACAAAGTTTATGTCTTGGAAAGAATCGAATTTTGAAAAAGGCGTCTGACACTGCACAAATGCACCATGGAGGGTAAATGGAGTGGCGCTGCTGAGGTCGAAGAACTGGAGTGCGCCGTGGGAAAAACCTGTTTTGTAAAAGACATTATTGACCCTGTTTTTAAACTACACTAGAGAGGACAAATGATCACTCTGATGCATAAGATCATCACGGCGGCATGTGACCCAAATCACGATTATATGGGCGATAGCAAACACAGGAAAAAAAATCTCAGTAACCAAATGAAACTTGTAAGAAGCCTGAAATATACATGGCCTGATTTGACGAGCATGTTTATAACTGGGAGATACCTTAAGTCTGAATGATGTCTGAATGTGAAAATGAGATGGACATTAATGACATTCTCTATCTGTGTACATCTGTAACAGATCAATGTGTGCTGTTGGCTTCCAAAAATTATGATTCTATGACCTGTGAAATTGTTGCATCGTTGATTGATTTTATATTGGAGCAAAACATGTTAATCTGCAGAGATTTTCTATTCTGGCTAGATTGCCTGTAATGTCATAAGTACTGTTTGTTTTTAACGGCAATTTTATCATTTTCTTCGCTACTTCGATGTATGCATGTATATTCAACAATATAGTGTTGAAATAAAAGATTGATCCACTTCTTTCGTTATTCTGTTCTCTGAGTTCAGAAACTTTTTTTGTTTGTTTGTTAACAATTTAATAATAATTAATAAGAAACGATCTTGTATCTTATATCTGATATAAACTAGGATAATATAAAGATGTTAAGGAAACGTCTCGAATGAAGACTAGGTTTAAAGCAATATTTTAATAACCAAATTCACAGAAATATTGATTTGTATGAACATAGAGCCCTGCTAACGGGACAGCAAAAACTAGGAAACAAAACGTATAAGGCCCTAAGCGTAAGACCAAACAATTACAATTAGGTGGGCAAGTAAGATAAGAATGGTGAAACTGTGTTAAACAAATTCAAACAGAAAGAGCTAACAATGGAAACATATCGTTCTGGTTTCAAAGTGTAACTCTATGAAAAACATTGCAGTTTATATCTCACAACTCTAGCAATTTTAGGTGTACTTAGCAGGTCTATTGTGCTGTTAGGGTATATTGTACTTTTTTCATATTGTCATTATGAATTTGTACGCTTATTTTCATTTCGGCATCTTAATGAACACTTACACAATTTGTCTTAGTGTTTTTCGATGGAATATTTTATTAAAAGATGATGCGGTGGACTGTTTTAGTAGCTAACGCACTCATCTGTCACATTTACTGTTGTAGCGTATCAGACCCGAACCAGACAAATTAAAGATTCGATCAGGACCATGGTTGAAACATGAGGAGCCAAATTCCTCAGAAAGGCACCAGGATGATGTAAATCAATTCCTAATGCAACAAGTCAGAAGCAAGTCCACTAACCAAACAACTTTTTCACAGAACAGCTTTCAATATTAACACCATTAGAACAATTATTGACAATTTCAATTCGGAAAAGAGACTGTCAAATTTGGGGCAAGTAATCAAGATTGATGGTCAAAGAGATGCACAGCCTGACCATCACATGTAAACCCATGAGAGTAAACAAGATCGTTGGATTGACTTCCCCCCCACCTAGCAGAACCAGACTGAAATTCCTATGGGGACCTTTTAACCTCTGGTCTTCACAGAACATCCTTATGTCAAAGAAAAGCAGAGAAACTGTCTTTTACAGATGAACACAAAAAGACTTCTAAAGGAATATCAGTCCATTGCTTAACTCCATATCATTTATGAAACCCATACATTTGACTATCATGTTTCTAATCACTTATTGTGTATGTCTTTTTAATAACTATTGAATAGCTTAAGGATTCATATTCATGTTTAGTATGTATGTGTTTCTATCTGGTTGCTTGAAACGTTTCTGACCATCAGTTATTTGTCAAATGTATCATATTCTTGTTATAGGAATCATGTCCAAAATTATACCCTGAAAAAGCGGGAAAATTCGGACCACGTGCTTGATAAGATAACACATGATTTATGATACCCCGAGCAAAGACAATATATAATTGGTCAAGACAACATTTGAGGTGTGGCCAAAAGGCCAGTTTAAGGACACCATCAAATTTGGCTTTTTGCTTTTGCTCTTAGCTTTAGCTTTTAGCCATGCTTTTTGTCATTACGTTTATCGTTCTTTGAGCGCGGTTCCAGCGTGCTCTGGCCTGCACGCCTGCTGCTCCTTAGCCACGATGAGAAGAAACACCACCTAGTCTCGTCAAACTTTACTTCTATTCTTTTACATTAGTTTTCTTTCTTTTCCATTTGAGAGTTTCGTGTTCTGAGTTAAGTTTTGTAACGCTGTGTCTCCGAGTCTGACCTCGAGTGCCCGTTCAACTTCAACCAGCCCACAACTCCGCATCGTCAGCCAACGCCCAACCACGGGCTTCCCAAGACGTCACTTGAATGACTACTGAACTTCCAGCCAATCAGCTGAGGAATCCCCCTTTTCGACAACAACAAAGGGAACCCCTTTACACAGGCAATGCAAGTAACTTTACCTCCAGACTCTCATCTGTACTGGTGTATCTAATATAATTTGAACCTCATTGAGGAACTCAATGTGAGGGTTAATTAAGTAATTGATGGCTGTTCATGTCTATGCAATTTCAGGTATTGCTGTAAACTTGGGATTTCACATTTTCATTCTCTTAAACTCATTCTTCCCTAACTTTCTATCCTCCTGCAACTTGTGTGAATGTGTGAGTGTGTGTGCCTATGTGTTAGATTAGTTTATATGTCTTAGATTTATCTAATAAAGCCTTATTCATATTGAAAAGAGAAGTAACTTGTGTTTTGTGCTTACAAGTTAATGTCTTAAACTGCCGATCTTGTTACTGTGCTAATTAATAGTGTTTTCACTATACTTTTGATATTAATATCCAGTGCAGAGTTGATGTTAAACGGCTCGTTCAGTGAATCGCTGGCCGTTTCAGTGATCAGCCGTGAAACAGTGATTCTGTTCAAATTCCCTTTAAAATTTTAAATGATTCCCTTTGAGCTAAATTGACCTGTTTCCCTTACACTGTCACATTTAAGTTTTCACCGCTTACACTCACCAAAAATACCCGAAACCTGTAACTCTGTCATAGTTTGGTTAATTATAAATATAAAATTAATGAATGACAGTTTTATGTATGTCTGTAATATTTTATTTAAGCTAAACAAATGACAAAAGATCGGTGCATAAAACTGCGACCACAAACATCAACTTAAATGAACAAAAGACAATAACCACCAATATGTGTTCACACAGTTAACTTTATTTAAATGATTCACGGATATAAAATGACAAATGAGTTGTTAGAAGAAAAAAATGTGTGACATAACTGCGTGATGACTTAAGGAGCCTATGAATCGGATCATTGAACCAAACTGTCCAAATGAATCATTTTTCAGAAGTGAATCGGACTTTGCATCACTAAAATGGATCACAAAAAAGGTTTTGTAACATCACAACATGGAAGGAGCGTATACTTCACAAAAAGTGTGGAAATGTGCGTCTTTTTATATAGGTTATCTGCGCATGCGTTTAATCAGATGTCCAATGATTTAGAGCGCTGCCACGTACGGTATGAGTATTTTGGGATACGTATCCATGACGGCCATGTTTGAAGCCTGAGGTGTATGCTGGGTATTGTAGTTCCCTGACTTGAAGATCAACATAGCTTGAATGAGGTGTTAGTTAAACATGTTCAATTGAACCCCCTTTGTAAAAACAAAAATAATTGTTAAAACATATTTAGACTAAATGATTATATTCAAGAATAATATGATATACATGTGCTAAAACAGGCTTGAAGTGTTGGCTATGTTGTAATGAAGCAACCGTTGTAATGTTATCTTGTGAAGCATTGGGCGTTAGGATTTGTGTGTTCCTGAAACCAAATAATTTTCTTTATCTTTAGAAAAAGACAATCATGTCCTGCTCATGTCTGTCTTCATCGTGAAATGATGAGCCCCATCATCAGCACCATTCTGGATAATGCGTGTATGTTTGCTGAGCTCTCTCGCTCTCTCTCTCTCTCTTTGCATGTTGAGCTTGACAGCTATTTTTACAGACAGTTAGCTCACGCCTATATTTCATCATAAACTAGGTAAGCAGGGTATTGTAATAATATGCTAAACATGTGATAAGTCGGTCAATCGCGCATCCAGAGTTTTTCAGAATCTTACTGCGTCTCTATAATAAATTTATGCAATGCCTGTAGGCTACTTGTTACGGTGCTTTCAAGTCGGGTGGTCTGGGTTGTTTTATGTGCAAACCCTTGTTTGCCAAACTAGTGTTAAGTGACATTGTCCGCATTTTTAACGTTAAAGAGGTTAATGAACTCTTTCACCATCTATTATTGTCATAACGCATAAACAATGTTAGGGAGCAACTAGTTACAATAAAAATGTAATTGTAATCAGTTACAGTTACTGAGAAAAAATAATAATTAACTGGACCGACCGGAGTCAGTTGTCGGGGACGACTCGAGGAGGTGTACTTTGCGTGTATATCAACTAAGGTTGGTGCACTAACTGTTCCATTATTAGCACTCACTGCTCTGGAAATGTTGAATACATGACCATCAAATGCCGGCCGTATTATCTACCGCGAGAGCTCACAGCGGTGTTCATTGTTGTTGTTTATATCCATCCGAGCGCAAAAGCTAATGAGGTGCTAGCAGAACTACATGAAAACATAGTCTCTCTCCAAAACAAGTACCCTGACGCATTTTATGTTATTGCTGGAGATTTTAATCATGTAAATTTGACGGACATTACACCAAGGTTTTACCAACATGTTACTATCGGGACCCGGGGGAATAACACCCTCGATCGTGTGTACACAAACAGACGCGGAGCTTACAGAGCATTCCCTCTTCCTAACCTTGGACTGTCTGATCATATCTCTGTTATGCTTGCTCCCTCCTACAGCCCTGTTGTGAAGACAATGAAACCAACACAAAAGTCAATTACAGTGTGGCCCAGTAATGCTGCCTCTGTGTTGCAACACTGCTTTGAAAGTACTGACTGACAGGTCTTCAGGGAGGCAGCAACAGATGCTGGAGAGGTGGATCTGGAGGAGTATGCATCCTCTGTCACCTGTTACATAAGTAAGTGTGTGGATGATGTTACTACCACTAGGACAATAACTATCCACCCTAACCAGAAGCCCTGGCTAACTGCTGAGGTCAGATCACTTCTGAGAGCACGAGTTTCAGCATTTAGGAAGGGCGACACGGAGGCGCTTCGAGTGGCAAGGAGGAATTTGAGTACTGGCATAAAAAGAGCTAAGGCTGATTATGCTCTCAAGATACAGGGTCATTTTTCTACCATCGACCCCCAGAGAATGTGGGCCGGCATTAAGAGCATCACTGATTATAAAAGAGGAGATACTGAATGCTCCAGAGATCCATCTCTTCCTGATGCTCTCAACACTTTCTATGATCGTTTTGAGGCCTCTAATACCACTCCAAGCACTAGACTCACTGTACCACCTGGTGAGCAGCCACCTAGTGTAACCACAGAAGATGTCAGGAGGGTCCTTCAGAGAGTCAAACCACGGAAAGCTGCAGGCCCAGATAACATCCCAGGCAGGGTTCTGAAAGACTGTGCATTTCAGCTCTCAGAGGTACTGACTGACATTTTTAATATCTCACTGTCAAAAGCAGTATACCATCATGCTTTAAATCTGCTACTATCATTCCTGTGCCTAAGACTAATACAGTGTCATGTTTGAATGACTGTCGCCCGGTAGCACTCACCCCAATAGTGATGAAGTGCTTTGAGTGGCTGGTCATGACTCAAATTAGTGAGAAAATTGATGCCAGCACTGACCAGAATCAGTACGCTTATAGAAAGAACAGGTCCACTGCAGATGCCGTCTCATCAGTTTTACATCTGGCTCTTACCCACCTGGACAGCAAAGACACCTACCTGTATGTGAGATTGCTTTTTATGGATATTATACAAATATCTAGGAGTACATATCAACGATGACTTAAAGTGGAAATCCAACTGTAATAGTCTGGTAAAAAAGGCTCATCAAAGGCTGTATTTTCTGAGGAGGCTTAAAAAGGCTGGCTTGGGAACTACAGTTCTCACATCTTTTTATAGGTGTGTGGTGGAGAGCATTTTAACATCTTGTATAACAGTGTGGTATGGAAACTGCTCTGTAACAGATAGGAAGGCCCTACAGCGTGTGGTTAAGACAGCAGAGAAAGTCATCGGTTGCAGTCTCCCTGCAATTGGAGATATATACAGTACATCAACAGATGCAAGACTAGGGCTGCAAGTATCATGAAAGACTTCTCTCACCCTGCCAATAGACTATTTGACCCTCTTCCTTCAGGCAGGAGGCTGCGCAGCATCAGAACTAGAACATCAAGGTTAAAAAAACAGCTTCTATCCAGAAGCCGTGAGACTTTTTAACACTGCCAACTGCAGAATTGACAAACTGAACTTGCTGTCCTAAATTAGATTGCACTAACTTTATTACTATGCTGCTAATTTTTAAGGGTTTTTAGTGTGTGGAGAGACTGTACCCATATACTAATATGGGCTTGTATTATCTGTTATTTTATCTATTGTATTTATTGATGAGTAGTTAGTTATTTCGTTCCAGCTCATGTACCATGCTTTGAATGACAATAAAAATCCTTTACTTTTACATTAATTTGTTTACAATATAAATGTAATTGTAATCAGTTACAGTTACTGAGAAAAAATAATAATTAAATCGCAGTTAATTATGAAAATGTTAACAATTACAGAGGGGTTACATCTGAATATTTTTTTCACACCCATACAGATTTAATTTATATATTTCATAAACTGCATTGACTGCTTTAAAATATGAGACACAGATGTTTCAGGAGTTTAGGACACATGCTTATTTCCTATTTGGGTGATGTATATTTATTTATTAAGTTGAACTGTTTTACCAACCCGTTGTTAGATGCCAGGGGCTTTCCCCTTCATAGGTATGCAAAAACTTGATTTCAAAACAGTATCATAGCTATTAAACTATCTTGTTGTGTTTTTAAATATGTATTTAATCTCAGAACAATCTCCGGGAAAATCTGATTTTGTGGTGGTTGTGCTTTAAAATGAAATTATTACCAACCTAATTTAAGTGATGAAGGATTTTGAAAGTGTGACAGTCATTAGTTGTTGAGTCCTACTATAATGTTAATCCTGGCCGGTTTACATGTTTCAAAAGATTAACGGTTGAAAACATTACATATTTAGAAAAGTCTTAAAACATGTTATCAAATGTAATCAGTTACATTACTTTTTAAAGAAGTTGAAATAGTTACGCTACCTTTTAGATTTTAAATAGGGTAACTTGTAATCTATAACCTATTACAATTCCGCAGTAACCTTCCCAAAACTGTGCGTAAAATAATTCCATCAGGGTCTCAGCTACAGCTAAATATTAAAACAAAACTTAAGGACCTTGTTGGCAGTTTGTGAGGGGAGTCTGTGAAAGCTGCGTGGTGCTAAAAATGTTTCCGCTTAAATATGTGATTTTACTACAAACTAAGCATTCTAACTAAGAAACATAACACTATGTTTATATTTGTCTATTTATTTATTTACTTTTTTTAATTTCCAACAAAAC
>NC_056577.1:14223774-14277095 GCF_018340385.1 Cyprinus carpio
GTTTCGTATCTGGCTCGGTTCGTTCAGTGACTGTTTGAGTAAATGATTACTCCGGGATATTGGTTTATGTGAACTCAGGGGAGTGAGCTAGGTCAGCCATGTAAAAAAGGTAACAGCTTAGTCATTGGTGGATTAATGGCTATTGTTGACGGACCCGTTCAACCGATTCAGTTCGATTGGTGAAACTGGTGCAAGAAGATCGGTTACATCGAGTGATGCGTTCGCGAACCGGATGTGAGGTGAACGCGCTCATAACAGACCGGGGAGAGCACGTCAATGCGGAATAAGTAGTAGTTTGGGAATTCTTGGACAAAAAGGTATTTTCGATCTTCAAAAAATTCCTAACGGACCCTATGATGTCACAGGAACTACTTGGAGATGTTTTTAGTAACTTCTGGACGGTGGGACAGCTATACCCGTATACATTATCAATGGATGGACAGAAAAAGCTCTCGGAAACTAAATCTAACATATCTTATACTGTGTTCGAAGATGAACTCGGAGGTTTACGGTTTGGACGACATCGGGTGGTCATTATGCCATATTTTACTATTTGGGTGAACTAACCCTTTAATTTTTGTGATAGTTTTGTGTTAATTATTTACTTAAACTGAATAGAATAAAATAGCCTATAGCGGGTTGTACAGTCTTGGCCAAAAAAGATTGGCACTCTGGTAAATCTGATCAAAAAAAGGATGTGAAAAATTCATCCTGACATTGTTATCATTTTGGTGTTTTATTAAAAAATTCACCAAAAATGTATCCTTTCATTGGATAATAAGAATTTAAAAATAGGGGGGAAAATTCATTATGAAATACCTGTTTTTCTCTATACACATTGTCCATAAAATAATGGCACCCCTTTTATTTCAATACTTTTTGAAAACCTCCATTTGCAGTTTAAACAGGTCTAAATTGTCTCCTATAATGCCTTGTGAGGTTAGAGACACATGACAATAGATCAGAGACATTGCATTCTTCCCAGAATCACTACAGACCACACGAACCCACTGATTAGATTTCCAGCTCCAGTAGTGCTTCTCCTTTTCAGTTCACTCCTCTCATTTTCCATAGGGTTGTTAAGGTCAGAGACTGGAATGGCGAAGCAGAAGCTGTTTTGAGCTCAGTGACACATTTCTGTCTGTGTTTTTGAGGTTTGTGTTTGGGTTTAGTGTACGGTTGGAAGATCCAAAACATGGCCCATATAGAATATTCAGTCACTTATTGATTTTTTATCTGTTGTATTTGATAGAATCCATATTGCCATGTATCTAAACAAGATGTCCAGGACCTCCAGCAGACAATATAGGCCCACAACATCAAAATACAGCAGTATATTCATTGTACACCTGGGGTACTTTTTTCTCTAGTGTTCACCAAAACCATGTTCGCTGCTAAAAAGCAAGTTTTAGTTTCATCTGATTCATAGAAAAGCCAGTCCCATTTAAAGTTCCAGTCATGGTGATAACTGAATAGGCTGTTAGTTTGTTTTTGAATGAGCTAGGCGCATTTTTCTTGAAACATCCAAAACAACATTGTGATGTAGGTTCTGTTTGATAATTTTTTTAAAGGTTTTCTGAACAAGATACTCAAACTATTTCTGCAATTCTCCAGCTGTGACCCTTTGAGAGGCTTTAGCTCTCAAACTCTCCTTCTCAACGAACTTAGGACGTTTAGACCACACGTCCTCTTTCCAGGCAGTTTCGTACATTTTCTGTTGGTTGGAAATTCTTAATATTGCCTGATGGTGGAAATCGAGATTTTTACTGCCTAGCTCTTTTCTTAACGCCACTTCACAATTTGTGAAGCTCAATTATCTTTTGCTGACATCAGAAATATTTATTTGTTTTTTCTCGTTGTGATGGAGGTAAGGGAATTTGGGCTTTGTTTGTCCCTCCTTCTTTATATTCTGTGGAAACAGGAAGCAGAGCTGGATGATTTCATGTTTATCATCATGCTGGAGTGCTCAAATTGTGAAATGATGGGCATATACTCAGAGATATTTTACTACATAAGAAATTATAGGGGTGCCAATAATTGTGTCCAACGAGTATTTGAGAAAAACATTCATTTCATAATGATATTTCCCCCCGTTTTAAATTCTTATTATCCAATGAACGGAAAATTTTTAGAATTTTTTAATAAAGACCAAAAGGATTAACAATGAGATGAATTTCCAGCCTTTTTTGATCATATTTAACAAGGGTGCCACTATTTTTGGCCACAACTTATTTCTGAGCGGCCTCGCAGCGCAACGTCCATACATCTAGCCCTCACACTGACAGGAATTCATGTGAATGTTTTCACACGATTATTACATAATTTTACATTCCCTCTTTGTAAAAACTAATTCACGTCCTCACCCTTTTTATGAGCCATTTTCCGAAGCTTCTCGCCTTCTCAAGACAGAGCCCCATCAATCACAAAGCACAGCTCTAATTGCGCTTCAGTCTGGGTCCAACATGCTCTAACCACTGTTGGCTATGTATCTATTAACCTACACACATCATACCGTTTTAGGCAAGCTAGGCTACAATATTATGACATAAAATATTTTAATAAAACTAGAAGTTGTCATTTAAATGGTCATGTTTAATCAAACAGACATTTAAGTTAAGTATAACGCCAAATGACCACGCTTACTTTCAAACAAAAGAACAAATTATTTAAGCGAGCAAACGAACATTTACATTATCAAAGAACTATTGCTGAATCAGTCTAGCGTGAGTGTAAGCATTTAAAAAAAGTGAAGTTATAACAGTGATGTTGTCTGCAGTGTATGAGAATTATCTCTTATTACATCGTATGTACATTCGGCACCTTGTTGTTTGATTCAGAGAAATTCGCCAAAGTGCAACCTGACCACATTAATTTGCGTATTAAGATGTAACTATTTAGTAAAATCCCCTTAATTAATAAGAAAATATGAAAGAAAAAAATTATTGAATAAATCACAAAAGCACAAATTATATTGGTTAGTCTATAACTCTTATGGTATGTTAATCTATAAGAGTTTGGGCTGTTAATAGGCTTTTAGGAGTAGTTTGTCAATTATCCCCACCATGGCCTGCCCTGCAAAATCAAGACCGCCCCCAGCAACCCCCAGCTAAAATATGTTTCATGATAATGATCATTGATAAAATGAAGGAGAGAGCGCGCTGTAACGTTTGAGATATTTTACTTCGTGATGGTTGACTTCTCCCATCCCGGAGAACACAACGCGCCTCTCTAACTGGTTTTGTCTGTTGCTGTTGTTGTATTTAAAACACAAATTGCAATGTTTTCAACACAGTGTGGAAAGAGTACTGAAAATTTGTACTCAAGTACACAGTACTGTTAAATTGCTGAAAAATAATACTCAAATTATAAGGGGAAAAAGTATGGTGTCAAAACCAGTACTTACCCATCTTGGGTCTAAGGGTGTTTGGGGCCTGGAAGAAGTGTTAGACATGCCTGACCTTTGTGCGTCTTCAGTTGCTTTCAACATATACATGGACTAAATTCTAAAAACCTGCTATATGAAAAGTATACTAACTGGGCTACAATAATGGTGTTAAATGGCATGTAGTACATTGATGGTGTTTTTGAGGGGGGGAAAACCAACAGTTTATGGTGGTAGTGAAAAACTACCAAATTTTGAAGTCACTGAAATAAGGTCAAAAAAACATAACAGAACCATTTGTTCCAAGACTGTCTAAACATGCGACCTTGTAGCCTAGAACTTTTGCTCTAAAATTGTGAAAATTCATCTTGTTTATTCGCTTACAGAAAACAATAGTGAATTTAAATATTTTCTAGGACACTTTTGTTTCGAAGGGAATATGCAGTAGGCTGATTGATCATGATATTAATGCGATTCACACATGAGACGCCAAAGGCCTGCTAGTGAGCTGATAATTCTCTCAGCCAGGTGTGTGACAAGTGGAAAAACGAAAAGAGAGTTACAAGAAAGAATTGAGGACAAATAATGTATATATTTAGTTTGTAGTTCATCTGTGATATATTAATTATCACAAAATAACTGAGATTCACTTGCGAGTGCAATTAAAACAATTTATTAGGAACAATCAATAGCTCACTTTCAAAGCTGAATTAGCATCATTACTCCCGTCACACGACTCCTCAGAAATCATTTAATATTCTGATGTGCTACTCAAAAACATTATTATTATTCATTATTATTATGAATGTTGAAAATAAGAGCTGAGAAGAATTTTTCAGTTTTTTTTTTTTATTAATGAAAAGAACAGAATCAGTTTGTACAGATTATTGTATTTCTTCATCATTGTGTTCTATATAAGTTTTAATTCTAATATACTGACTCCAACTTTTTGAATGGTTATAGTGTAATATTTGTTACACTTGGAGTAAGGACGAGTAATGATGCTGAAAATTTTGCTTGATCACAGGAATAATTAAAAATTTTAACTATATTCAAACAGAAAGCAGTATTTCAAATAGTAAAATATTTCGAAATATACTCTTAGCAAATGAACTATGTATTTGGCTCACATAAAATGCAGGCCTGGTGAGCAAGAAGTTCAATTCTTACCAAAAAAATGAAGAAATTTAAAAGCTTTCTGATGGTATGTCATGTTGAAATATATAAATGAACATCACATACTAGCAATTTCCAAAGTGTATATTGGTTATTTGCTCTAAAGGACATACATATTTTTTAAGAGATCATGGGAGGGTTGCCTGGCTTGGTCTTAGTTGGTTCCAGGTTCCTGAGGTGGGCTGCTTATTTGCATTGGCTCGCTTTGAAACCAGGTTATTGTCAATGTTGGTATCATCATATCTAAAATTAAACAGTAAGCCTGCTGTTTACACAAATAAACTAAATTATTAACATATTGGTATAGTCATCTGATACTGTACTAATTTATAGAAAAAAAGAATTGCAAATTAACACAATAGCACAATATTATCAGTGATATTACAGCTTACTGATACATCTACACCTCAGGAGGATCCGGGTTATAAAACATTCAAAATATGTACACAAGAGAAGATATTTCATGACAGAAGCTTAGTTACATTCATAAACACAAGCAGGTTTTGTATGTAGGCCTTAAGTTTGTGAATCTGAATTTTTTTTTCAAGTCCCTGGAACATTTTTTAAAATGAACATACATACAGTAACTTAATGTGGCCCTTCAAGTCAAAAAGTTAACCACCTGCTTTATAGCATCAGCTACTGACTTGATGTAATTGGAACACAGAATAAAAGGGAACATCGAGACGTTCTCAATTACACACCCACCATAGATGTTGTGTGCAAGTTAAAACAGATTGTGATGTGTTTATGTGTTTCAGGGAGGCTTAATGACTATAAAACTTTATTAAAAGATTTAGTAGGATATCCGTTTGAAATGCTTCTAATTTGCATTCATAATGTAATTATGAATTGGAAATAATTTTAAAGTCTACTAAAGAATTTGATCTCAAAGGGGGATAATTGGCATTAGACATTATGAACGCCTCTGATACAGAAGACTACAAGTTACATCAGGGGTCAAAATAAAATAGAAATAACAACCTCAAGTTACACGTGCATTGGCAGATGTAATCACTTTTTGTGTGTATGCTGTACAGGTCGGATAGAATATATTTTGATTGCAATGAAAAGAAAAGGAGAGAAACACAGTTTATCATTGTTTATTTTGCAGATGGCTGTTTTTACCGCAATATATGCACATTGTATTGCTTGATAAGAGCTTGTCCTGCTCATAATTTAATCAGTGGAAAAAGTTGTGTGTGTTTTATCAGAAGCTTCAAGCCATCTTTGAAGAAGGATTGAATTTACCGAAGCTCGGTTCTGAGAGAACAGAGGTGAATATACTAAAGAAACTGAATCAAGAGATATTAAGCAAATACAAAACTGTAGATTGGCCATGGAGAACTACACAGAGACCAGGTAAAACAGTATTTATTCATGTGTGTGTTAAACTGACAGATTGTCTTTAAAAAATTAGAAAAGGTCACATTGTTCGGACAGTGGACAGTGAGTAATTTGCTCTTCGAAAGCAAGCAATCCTCAATAAAAAGTAACAGTATATGCTGCAAAGTAGTTATTTTTGCAGGAAAAACTCTACATGTAGATGACTTTTAGGATATTTGATTTTTTTTTATTATTGTGTCAGTTAAATGCTTGACAATTTTAAGGGCAATTCAGGGTTTTTCCTGGCCATCAACTGATGGGTGGTACCATCCTGATCAGTGCACACAAGTACCCACCCTTCAATTGGCTGAAACAAACACTTTGTACATGCAACTATTTTAGGTGCTAATCCTAATTATATGAGTGAAGAAAAGACAATTATAAAGGTACATTTTACAAAAAACCAATTGATGAAACATGAAATAAATAAACATACCAGCTAAAAGGGGGGGCTTTTGTAGTATAGGTGAACATATAACATTAGGTGTTAAAACATTCTTGAAATTTGAAAAATCTTTATCCACTCATTATAGTCTCCTGATCCTAATATCCATATACACTCAACGGCCACTTATTAGGTATACCTATTCATAATTCAATATCAAACCAAATCACAGCCATCTCTAGGGTTTACAGAGAATGGTTCCCGAAAAACAAAACAAATCAGTGAGCGGCAGTGTGTGGACGAAAATGACTTGTGATGTGCAGTAGGTCGGTCAGAAACTGGTAGAGAAGATGAAAGTTAACAAGTAATCAAATGAACCACTCATCCAACCAAGCTATGCAGAATTATCAGTCAACGCACAACATGTCGAACCCTGAAGCAGATGGGCTTACAGAAGAAGAAGACCACACCAAGGTGCCGCTGCTAAGAAGCTTCAAGAACAGGAAACGGAGGTTACAGTTCGCCACAGGGTAACCCAAAAGTGGACAATAGAGATTGCGAGAAATGTTGCTGGTCTGATGAGCCTCGATTTCTACGCGAACATAAGATAGGGGGCAGAATTTGGTGTAGGAACATGAGAGCATTGATCCATCCTGCCCTTTCTCAAGTTTCAGGCTTGGTGGTGGGGGTTGTAATGGGTGGGGATATTTTCTTGGCAAAATTTGGGCCAGGCGTTGCAATCGGCACTAGGTATGGGGGGGACATGACCCCCCCAGCTTCATAGTGCACGATCTGTCCCCCGCATGTCTCAATGAAGTCTCTCTCTTGGTAAACAGAGGATAATCAATGTTTCAGCCTAATACATTGTCTAAGTAGTACGAACCCCTGCCCGCAGTCCTGTGGTACAAGCGTTTTTGAACCACGCTTTTGACAACAGTGTCTGACAAAAGTCCCAAAAAAACACTTGTAGCCAATCAGCAGTTAAGGGGGCGGTCTTGTCCTGATAAGCGAGAGAAGAGCGCTCAATTTGATTTCAGAAATTCATCCAGAGTTCAAAATTCATCAGTTTGACAGCAACACGTGCTGAAATACTCGCAAACACAACAAAAAGCTCACAAACACAAACAAACTACAGAAACGAGCTGCAAAACTCAACACAAGCAAAATTACCCAACAAAACGAAAATTAATTTGGCGTTATTGATTCCAATTTTGCATAACACAGTTGTACAAATACCATGGTAAAACTATGGTTAGAGTAGTAAATCCATGGTTAATTGGTGCATGATACATACCATTTTTTGTTTGCTTTTTTATTAAATACATGTAGTTATTAATTCATCCAATTCATGTAAAACCACAGGATGGTTAGTTTTTGTAAGGTATGTTGTTAAAAGTAAGTTAGCCAGCGTATATAACCTTTCACAGTTACAGTAATTGGTATTTTTTAGTCAGCTTATTTAGGCTGATAATATCCACACAAAAAAAGAAAAAAAAAAAAAAAAAAAAAGAAAAAAAAAAAGCTTTTCAGAGCAAACATGATAAAGTATGTCCCAGCCATATTTGTCAACTTTTAAAGTTCCCTTAAATATTTCCGTGTGGTCTGTGTTTTTTGCAGCACATTTTCTTATTGATTGTTTGGAGTATTTGATAGCGATTGTGTCCAAATTGATGAGATGTTTTCTAAATTGCAGTTGTTTTTTGTCATTTTGCAGCGCGTTTAGCTGTCCGGCCACGTAGCGGTCTGTTGGGGTGTGGGTGTGTTTGTTTTTTGTGATAAAGAATCGGGTCCGGGCAGACGCAGGTATGAAGGCACAATAATATTTAACCATTAACTTTGTTACCCACTTCTCACTACACGCGGTTCTTGTTGTCAATAATAAATAAACATGACGATGGTGTGCCACTGCTGTTTATGTTCTCTTGTGTGTATGTACTACGACTCCTGTCACCGGGGGTCCTATGAGGGATGGTAGCTGCCTCAGTTGTGCGGTAGCGGGTAACCCTAAGGATCATTTACAGGGTGCATCTCAAAAAATGGAATATCATGGAAAAAGGTCATCTTTTGTAATTTAATCAAAAAGCAAACTTTCTTATGTTCTAGATTCATGCACCACAAACTGAAATACTCAAGAGTTTTTTGTTTTAATTCTGATGGTTACCACTTGCAGTTTAGAAAAACTTAAAATCCGATCTCAAAAAAATTTGATCTTTCAAAGATCAACAAAAAAGAGATTTCAAAAAAACAGAATGTTTAAGATCTCCAAAGCAGGTTAATCTGCATGGACTACTTGGTTGGGGCTCCTTTTGCATGAATTACTGCTCAGTGCTGATTGGCATGAAGGGATCAGCCTGTGGCACTGTGAGGCATTCTGAGCCAGGGGTGCTTTGATAATGGCCTTCAGCTCCTTTGTATGGTTTTTAGATTGTTACTTATCTACTCTTCAAATAACCCATAGATTCTCTGTGAAGTTCAAGGGTTCAGGTGAGCGGCGGGCCAATCAAGCAACAGTTGTAATCATGGTCAGAAACCACTTGGAAGTGGTTTGGCAACTGTGGCAGGTGCTAAAGTCTGCTGCACTGAAATCAGCATCTCCATAAAGCTTGTCAGCAGTGGAAGAATGAAGGCTTTACATCTGCTGAAATAGCTTTATGGAGATGAAGATTCGTTTTTTCAGCACGACCTGGGGACCTGCTCACAGTGCCAAAACCACTGGTAAATGGTTTACGACCTGGTATTACTCGTGCTCAATGGCCTCTGCCAAACTCTCCCGGACTGAACCCCATAGAGAACTGTGGGATATTGTGAGAGAAAGTGAGAGAAGCAAGACCCACACTCTGGATGAGCTTAAGGCCGCATCGAAGCATCATGGGCCTCATAACACTCCAGCAGTTGCCACAGGATGTGCCTCCATGCCACGCCGCATTGAAGCAGTCATTCTGCAAAAGGTTACCGGACCAACAGTATTGAGTGCATAACTGAACATAATTATTTGAAGGGTGACTTTTTTGTATTATTAAAACACGTTTCTTTTATTGAATTAGGATTGAGATATGCTAATTTTTTGAGATAGGAATTGTGGGTTTTCATGAGCTGTATGCCAAAATCAATCAGTATTAAAACCATAAAAAGACCTGAAAATACTTCAGTTGGTGGGCAATGACAAAATCTAAAATTATTATGAAAAGTTAAATTTTATCATTCCATTTTGGAAAAATAAATGAACTTTTTCACAATATTGCTAATTTTTGAGAAGGACGTATATTGGATACAGACTCTGTGAACAGCCCGTCCTTCAACAGGAATTCTGTTGACTTACCCTCATTGTGTCAAGTCAGTCGTTCTTCCCCTAATTGTGGTTGCATGTTCTAAACCTGTTTTCCCCCAAGAGTTACCCAGTATTTATACTCAAAAATAATCAAACTAATCAAGCCAAAATTACTATTCTAATTTTTTGAGCTACTGAATTTTAACTTTTCTGAGCTGTTAAGTTGTAACACATTTTGTCACACAAAAATTTTAGTTGTGTGCATGATGTGAATATACGGAAAGTTTGCTTTTTTGCCTTAAATTACAAAACAATAACGACCTTTTCTATGATATTAAAAATGTTTTTGCATGCACTGTACTCTATCTATGATTTTGAGCTGTTGATTTTCTGCGACTGAAAATAAATTGGAATGCTGGCCGCTGGCCCCCCCAGTTAAAACCTCCATCTGCGCCCCTGCTTGTGGTCCCATTAGACCAATTGAGATGTTTTAAATGCCACAGCCCTTTTTTTAAACCTGACTATTGTTGCTGACCATGTCCATTTCCTTTATGACTACAGTTACCCATCTTCTGATGGCTAATTCCTGCAGGATAATGCACCCATGCACAAAGCTTAAAATCATCTCCAGGATGGTTTCAAACATGACAATGAGTTCACTTAATCAAAATGGCCTCCACAGTACCCGATATCAATCCAATAGAGCAGGCTTTGGGATGTGGTGGAACGGAATTCACGTTCTGGATGGCTGCACCCGACCAAAATCGTGAAGCAACTGTGTGATGCTATCATTCAATAGGGACCAAAACTCTGAGGAATGTTTCCAACACCTGTGAATCTAGGCACAAAGAATTGAGCGAGTTATGAAGCAAAAGTGGGTCCAAACCCGCACGTACCTAGCAAGGTGTACTAATAAAGTGGCGTAAGGCATGTCAAAAAAAAAGGCATGTCCCAATAACATATTGTCATTGCTTGCCATGCAAGGGGATTTCGGATTATTCATTCAATATAACATAAATAAATATGAATAATTGTGTGTCTGCTTGGTCTAAAACGCTACAGGAACTTTTACTTTGACGTTGAGCAGCAAAAAGTATATTAGAAATGAAACAGAGGTGTCAGTAACGAAGTCAAATACTTTGTTTACATTATTAAGCAGAAAAGTTGGGGTATCTATACTTTACAGGAGTTAATTATTTTCAGAACACAAATTTTTATTCTCCTGAATTACTTCTTTCACTGTTAAAGTGTTCATTAGGTGTTCAACTTCATGCACACATTCATATTTTTCATAATTATTCAAATAAATGTAAATCAAATGTAAAAATTGCACTTTTCATTACGAATGGATCTTAAATAAATTAAAGTCAAATAGCATTTGGAAGCAGAAGGACTCACATCTAAAACATTATGTAAAATGTGCATCTAGGTGTCAACTGTCACCCCTACCTTTAATTTTCAGCAATCCCGAAGACATTAATTATTTGCTTCAGGTGTGTTTGATTAGGGTTGGAGCAAAACTTTACAGGACAGTTGTCGCAATTAACAGAGTTGGACACACCTGTGCTAGAGGTTACTGTGTATGTGTCAGCTGGGCACAGTTTTCCTGATGCCAACGGGGTGGCGTTTGCGCTGACAGCTCGGGCCCGCCATCGCTGCTTGCAGCTATATTTTTCATTTGTAACAATTCCTTTTTGCTGCTCAACGTTAAACTGCTATTTGCTAACTCGCTTACCTCAGTCATCTGTTGAAATCCTTTTGGGGACAACTCCTCCACATCTGATTGCGTATGCGGGGTTAGCATCAACCTTTTAACAAATTTCTCTTTAACCCCTTTACGAAGTTGTTTAATTTAGCACTCTTACGTAAATCTAATTAAATACTAAAACTGCTCACAAACGAACTAATATCAAAATTAATCAAGCCAACTACTTCCCAGTTTTCCAGGTGTTTGATTGGAGGAATACTGCAGAGGTTGCAAACGCAAGACCAAGAATTAAGTAAGACCCTTATTCCTCGGTTGGGATCGTGTAGATCCCTTTGAAGCTGCACTGAAACTGCAATTATTTGGACCTTCAACTGTTTGGTAACTTTTTTAAGTCCACTATATGACAAAAACCCTTGGATGTTTCCTCAAAAACCTTAATTTCTGTTTCGACTGAAGAAAAGAAAGAACATCTTAAATAATTCAGGAAATTCAGGAAATTTCAATTTGAAAGTGTACTAACCTTTAATGATCTTCTAAATATCTCTTTATTTCTCTCTATTTTATTTTTTGTTTTTGTCTTAACATGTACTTTCTTCACCACCATGGGAGCTAGAACTTTGTTATGCTGCCCCTTATTTATGGAACTACCTCCCTCTTGATATTTGCAATAGTGATCCATACTTCCATACAATAGTCTTCATACTTTGAAATCTTACCTCAAGACTCAGCTTTTTGAAAGAGACCTTTTTGTGACCTGATTTTTATTGAGCCTGTATATTAATGCACTTGTAACCTGTGTGTGATGTACTCTGTGGTGATGTCTTGTTTATTGTTACTTGCTCGTCTGGTCAGAGGAGAACTGGCCCGCCGACTAAGCCTGGTTTCTCCCAAGGTTTTTTCTCCATTCTGTCACCGATGGAGTTTTAGTTCCTTGCCGCTGCCGCCTCTGGCTTGCTTGCTTCGTTTACAGCGATATCGTTGACTTGATTGCAAATTATGGACAGATACTATTTAAACTGAACTGAGCTGCATGATGAAAATTTCTGAATTCAATGATGAACTGCCTTTAACTGTCATTTTGCATTATTGACACACTGTTTTCCTAATTAATGTTGTTCAGTTGCTTTGACGAAATATTTTTTGTTTAAAACGCTATATAAATAAAGGTGACTTGACTTTTATTTAATTTCCTTGTATGGCAACCTTGAGTGTCATGACAGGCACCTATAAATAAAATCTGTTATTTATTATTACTTCACCTGAAAGGGATGGACAATGGCAGTGCGGGGTGGGCTAAGCTAACAAGTGAAGGCGAACAGATTGCAGGCAACTGTTCTCAGGCTCTTACGCCACATGTCAATTTTCTCATTTAGAACATTAAAAATAAGAACATAGAAAAAGTGCTTGAACTTTTGAAAGTTCAAAGTTGCTTTGTAAGATGTAAACCTGCAAATTTTGTTTCTCTGATTATTATATTGTGTCCTCATAAACCATATATGTCACACAAGACACGAAATATACACAGCAGAGCGCATCCATATACTTCCTTGTTTTTGCATCAGATTTCATGTGGCTATTGATAGAATAACACGTTTAACAATGTGCGTTTCTCATATGTTTTTTACATGTTTACCTAGTGAAAGTGAGAAAACTAAGGACAACAATCTTCTTCCCATTTCTTGCTGGAAGGATGTGTAGGGGGAAGTAGTAGGTTTCCACAGGGGGTTGCAGCTCTCTCTCTCATAACTTGCCCCGTAGTGTGGAAACAGCGCCTGGTCCGACAATTTGAACAGCTCAGCAGCTCAACAACCAACCCCGAACACGGACCAGGCAACAGATTCCAAACTTTTTTTAAAACGGTGATAGAGTATAACAACACCACCAGAAACAAACCAGATTTAATGGCCCCATACGTAGGGGTTGACCCAGATGAGATTGGCTGAAATTCGGGAGGGACTAAGGACAGATAAAAACATAATTTTATTCAAAATATCAACCGTTCTTGCAATTATTCTTTAGTATGCCACAAAAAAAAACAACAACATTAAAATCATGAACTCAAATGTCATTGTGACAAACTCGCAAAAAAAAAAACAATAAGACTGTTGTAAATGGTGTTGTAAATCAGGACCTTTTCTGTATAGCCTAACGCTTAATAAGTTTAAGCAAAAAAATAGCGAAAATAATTGTGTAGTGAAGTATTTTTTTTGTACACAGTTCCGCTAACAATCAATCACTCCTTTACGGTGTGCATCACTGTCCTCCCGTGGCTGCAGCCACCTTGCGCTCTCTTCCATCGCGTTTTGTGCTTTTTTTTAGCAGCGGTTAGGGGTTCACCAGCCATGCTAACGGAATGAATGAAAATTAGCTTATCAATGCATATATCTAAATTCGCGCCTAGGCCGCCTATGGTATTTTTTTTAGAACTTAGAAAAAGATGCTGCAGCTTATTGAGCAGCCAGCGGGGGGCTGGTTGCAGGACAACCCACCTCCGCAGACAGTTTTTAATGTTTATCAGACAAAACTACTCAAGATTTTTGCTTTAGTATAATCTTCGGGACAATTAGGGCCAGATTCGGGGATTCGGGACAACAGTTTAGATTTCGGGACTGTCCCGAATTTTTCGTTGGACGCCTGGTCAGCCCCTACCCTACCCAAAGCTGCCAAATTTAAATTAGTTTTTAATTGAACCATTTACAGTAGTAATTATCAACATACTGTCAGCATAACAATATTCCGGGCCTTACATTGGCATAATGTGGCTGCAAAAAAAAGCCCAACATTTGTGACCAGTGGGCCGGGGCCAAGAGCCGTGGGAAACGGAGCAAAGGCCAGTGGATCTTGATTCCTACAGAGGAGTCTCCAGAGAGAAGGATAAAAAAGGAGGAGTGGTGGACAACAGTTCAAGAGGGAGAGAGGACCAGCTTCTCCCGTGGGATTATCACTTCCATCACGGGCATTATCACTTACTCCACGTGGGGCCTCGCTCCGTTCCCATGGCTCTCGGCCCCACCCGGCCCACTCGCCACAGGTTTTATTCACTGAAAATATTGTCCCTCTGCCAGAGCTCTTAACACCTTGTTGATTACCCATGTTGACTTTTATAGTGACATGCTGTTGTAGTAAAGCAATATATACTGTATTTTTCTCTTTAATAATATGCAATAAATCTAGAAAATGTGTTAACAAATTTAGTTACTAACTGATATGTATCGGGCACTCTGAACTGCTGATCAGTGTTGCACAAGTTCATTGTGTGTTCAGCACTGAATGGGTTCACTCTTTGTTGTATTTGTAGTTAGAAGAAGCTCAGAAAAGACATGACATGCTGGTGCAGATAATCCACAAAGAAAAGGAACACAACCGTCGCCTTCGGTAAGAGTATACTCCTAATAAAGGACGCCAAAGACTAAATCATACAAAATTAAAAGCCTTTGAGCTGAGCAACTCAGAATCTTATGTCTGTATATATTCAGAGAGAGTTCAAGGAGAGGACCCCCCTCCAACAGCAGAAGTCAGCTCCAAATAAGCTTAGAGAACAGAGGCAACAGGTTGCTCGTAAAAAAAAATATTACAGCGTCTATCCATATTCAGCTACATGCTTAAACTGATGCAACGCAAAGACACAAGAAGAGCGAGTAAGTGCCAAAATTCACAACCAATATTATAGGTGCTTTTTAATTGTTTTTAAAACCATAACTCTTAGCATTAAACGCATATGGCCTGCAGGCCAAGTAACTTAAATCTAATGCAGTTTGCCAGAATCTGCCCTCCACAAATGAAAGTTACTAATATATATCCACTAGAGTTCCTCTTTTGTTGATATCGTTTTATTAAGGGGGTTGCACACTAGAGGACATTCATCGTGCCATGTCATATCTTCAAAATTCTCATTGTTTTCTATATTTGGAGTATACAAGAGGACTATGTAATTATTTGATATGTTGTCCACTCAGCTGCAGAAATTCAACATCAACATCAATTATTCATTCCGATTAAAAACCTTAAATCTGAATATTATTTAGTACAATGTTAGAATGGTCCTTATGCATGTTGTCTAACCCTAGCAGTTTAGGATGTGTTAAAATGCCAGTCCTTATGCATCTTTTCATTATCTAGGATGGATGCTGTACAAATTGCTAACATTGACGTTGATTTGCAACACCGCATTAATTTGATATAACATCATCAAAATTCATTGATAATGTCTCTGTGATGCCCTGGAACCATATATATTAGCCAGTGAAAAAAATGAGATTAGATTTTTTTTCCACATCAATCTACACATTGTCACCAGAAGGACAGCCCAAAAAAAAAAAAACACGGGTTTGTAATAACACTTCTGAATTTTTAAAATTAAAAACTGAAATTATTGTATTGTCGTACATATATTTCATTTTCTGGGACCTTGAAATCAGCTCAGGAGCTTCCTATCTCATTGTGAAGTGTTAATCACCACTTCAAACGGAGTTACCTGTGGTAAATTCAATTGCAATGATATGATGCTGTAAGGCACACAAAAAAAACCCGTCTCAATAAAAGGTCTAACAACTTAAGAAATGCATATCAGAAGAAAAAAACAAGTCCTGAAGGTCCAAAAGAACTGCCTGAATGAGCTCAGAGCCCAAGATTGTGGTCAAGAGAACAGATCTGGGGCATGAGTTTTAGAAAAATTACTGCCGCATTAAAGGTTCACAGAAGGCATGCAGCCTACATTAGCCCTTTATGGAAGAAGTCTGGAATCAACCGGGAATGATGGGACTTCTGAAAGCTCAATGCAAGCAAAATATAGAGACAGCCATAATGAAAACCTCAAGATCAGTCAGTAACTGGCCTGGCAAGTCTTTCTTTTCTTTCTCCTTGTCCACAGGACACAATAACCCTATGCAACACGCTAAGACAATGCAAGAGTCAAGTCAAGTCACGTTTATTTATATAGTGCTTGTTAAAAATCCAGATTGTGTCTAAAGCACTTTACCGTACTTAACATAGGAAAAAAAAAAGTGGTCAATAATGCAAAACTGACAATAGTAAAACGGCTAAATTTTCAGTTAAAGGCGCAGTTCCAATTATTTAATTCAGTGTATGTCATCATCCAGCGCATATCAGTTTAAATAGTATGATGTGCAATCAGTCGACGATGCGACGATATCCGCTGGATATTAAGTGTCCCCAACTAAGAACAGCCAGAGTGATGACAGCAGCAAGGAACCAAAACTCCATCGGTGACAGAATGGAGAGAAAAAACTTTGGGGAGAAACCAGGCTCATTTGGGGGGGCCAGCTGTAAAATTCCAGGCTGAAGAGCCAAGTCACATTGTTCAGAGGACTCTCTGGTTCCTGTGGTCTTGTCCCTGTGGCCGTCTAGGAGGCATGGTCTTCACTGGGGATCTGTCTCGGCTGGGGCTCATCAAGTTGTCCTGCTCTCCGCTGACATTCAGGGCTGTTTTGGGTGCATCTCTAGGTGCTGATCACCATCTGGGATGGAACGTAACTGGATCCGGGTGACTGCAGTTTGACCATCTGTCTGGATACAGACTGGATCTGGTGACTACAGTGACCTCAGAATAAGAAAGAACCAGAGGTAAAAAAATATTAGCATATAAGCCATTCTGTCTAATGATGGTAGCAAGTACATTGTGGTGTTATTGGAAGTGTCCCAAGTTCTTTTTTGTTAATGCCAGCCAAATGTGTAGTGTGTTTCTTTAACCAGGTTAAAGAGATGGAATCTTTAATCTAGATTTAAACGACTGAAAAACTGTGGCTGCCTCCCGAACAATTTTAGGTAGGGTTAGGGTTTTTCCAGAGTTTTTTGGCTCCTAAATAGGAAAGGATCTGCCACCTGCAGTTGATGGTTGTAAAATTCTAGGTATTCATCCAACTGAGTTTTCGGGAACGCAGCGGACGTGGAGAATTATAATGCAATAAGAGCTTGCTTAAATACTGAAGTGCTAAACCACTCAGGGCTTTATACAGTAATAAGCAATATTTTAAAATCTGTACAATGTTTAATAGGGAGCCAGTGCAGTGTTGACAGAAGTCACTTATGGGGTACAATTCTGTGAATGTCCTTGAGTGGGACAGCCAGAGCCTGTGGCTTGAACCCAATCAAACATTTGCAAAATTGTCACAAATCTGCTTTTTTTTGCTTTGTCATTATGGGTGTATAGAGTGTAGAGTGATGTAGATTGGTCGGGATACCTTTTGCAAGGCACTGATCTATCTAGTCCTGCTATACCTACATCATATCTAGATCTATATATATATATATATATCGTATATAGATATATATTATATTATATATATATATAATATATTATAGATATATATTATACATATATTAGGGGATGTGCGATCTGATATTTAGTATCGGTATCGCACCGATAATCCCCACTTTCTGCCGGATCGTGGGGTTCGGTCAGACGAGACCAATCCAAATCCGATATTGTGCGTATACTATACAAGGCAACCCTCTAAGAAATGTATACAAAATAGAATAAGAAGGCAGAAAGAAAGCACCTTCAAAACCCTCTACAAGGATGGCGACAAAAACAAACGAAATTTTTTTATTCACTCTGGGACACTTTAATAATGTCTATCGTTAGCCATTGGCTAAAAATTTCTTAGATTTTACTCACCAGTGTTTGTGGTAATTTGGCGTAAATACAAGTTTAACATAGATATATTTTCACTCGCTGAACACTCAGACGAAGTGCTGAGAGTTTGCGGGCTCTCCCTCAAGTGTCTGTGCTATAATTCAATTCAACTCGATGGATGCGCACGTGTACCTGTATTTGACATAAGGTACCATGAACACTAGTGTGAAGCGCACGACTCGCCTTGCTTTGCTGAGAGCGCTGTGTTTCTCACACATGCGATAACGCTTTTGCTTAGAGAGTGAGAATCTTACATATCACACTAAATCGTACGTGCTACATTCGTAAAACGGTTATATCTTTGTTGTATTTTCCTTGTCAAAATAATGGGAGTCTTTCATTTAGAATTATTCAGCTTTTATGAACAAGCAGTAATATAATGCGGTTTTTTTCTGGTAGTAGGGTGGAGAACTAATGCACGAAAAAAACGGCATCTAATTAGCTGGCTCTCATTCTATTACCATCCCTGTTTTTGATTTCAGCAAATTAGCTTGAAAGGTGAGCCTAGCCGTTTGATTTCTTCTGCTGTTCACTGCAGAGGCTTGGTCACTGCAGAGTGGGCTTTCAGTGCCGACTTCTCTTAAATGGTGGCTGGTCTATGCTATTTAGTCATAAGCTTTTCAAAAACAGTTTAGAGAATTTGAGTTTTCTCCATTCAAGAGATAGGAGCTGCCACTTGCATGCCCGAGAGGCATTTTCAAAGATGGTCGCCAGTGACATGACTTGCCTTAAAGGGATACTCAACCCAAAATGAAGAATCATGTGGTCATGTATAACTAATAACTACCCCCATCTCGTTCCAAAAAAAAAAAACTCGGTAAAGCCTTTGTTTTCGTCTTGAACGCCAGAACACTCTTCTGTGTCGGCTGGCACAACAAGGATGGCGCTGTTTTTTCTTTCAAATCACAGGCCTAATAAACACAGAGACACGACTCACTTCCGAAAGATACACTCCCAAAAGCAACACAGATTAGCCACTTTTGAGGTTAGCTGGTGTTGTACATAAAACAAACATTAGATTGCAAAGACACTGCGAAAATCCGCAAAACATTATTAAATTGTCCGTTGTCGGGAGAGGCGTCTTAATCTGCGTTTGTTCATTAAACTGTTCATTATTGAACAGCCTGTACTCCCTTGAAACCGCAAACTGTTCGGTCCACAATACAACACCTCGCTCCACCATCCTGTCAGATCTGAGGGTAAAACCTTAACGCCTAACAATACACCCCCACAATGGATTGGGGGGGGGGGTTTGGTGTGCTTTGTTTTCCCCCCTCTCGTAACATTAAAAACTGTTGTACAAGTGTTGTTCAGTTTTGAGGTACCGTACACACTGCATAGAATTTTGTAAACGCAGTTGTCACTACAATGTATTTTTTGGGGAGTTATTATTGTTGAATGTGGTCGTGCACTTCTGTATTTTTAGTAAAATAATGTGTGTACAGAATGCAAAGGAGTAAAAAGATGAACTGACACCAAATTTAACTGCAGTGTGTATGGTTGCCACTTGTAAATTCGTCGAACACGTGATGTTCTACTTGGAGCTGTTCACACCCTTGGACTTTTGAACTATTGCACTATCAATGCCTAAATATAGCGGATTAATGAATCAGAGGTGGGCAGGTGGTACAAGTTATAAACTCTTCGCGAAAACTCCCAGTAATCACAAGTTGTAATTATGAGTTCTACGAGGACATGAAGCTTTTTTTACAAGTTGGTAAGTGTCGTACATCAACAGTAATTACGATATGGCATGAATGCACCTTCGGAATGTTGTTGTTTCCGTGTAAAAATTACGTGATCCCACTGCGCTTGCAAGCCCGTTCGGTACTAGGCAACATGTATGCACACACACGTAGAGTGTAAGTTGGAAGAGCAAGATTTTTATTTTATTTTTTTTAAGCATTTTGATTCCTGAGATTAGAATTTTTACAAGTTCCTGGACAAAATCACTTGCCTGTGATCAAAGATAGTGAGAGCTGATGTTGGTGAATATAGGCATCATTCTTTCTAAATTATTATTGATAGTCAAAAACTCTCCAACTGCTTTGTAACCAGAAGCTTTAACTTAGCTTTGGCTACCTGAAACTAAGGAAAGGACTAGAGATGTTATAACATTTGGTAAGTCTGATAAAAGACAGACAAATTCTTCCAAATATAATAAATTGTTATATATATTTAAAAAATACAAATGTATAAAAAAATATGGTCCCTCAACAATACATCATTTCCAGCTTAAGAATGTTTTTTTTTTTTTCCTGTTGTAAGTAGGGATGTCAATTGAAATGATTGATCGTCCTTTAAATTACGCTCAATTGATTAACCTAATCCTTAAACTTTTAAGTAACCTTTAAAACTGCAAATGCGTCTAGGGCAGTGTGACAGAATGTGCAACAGCACTCAAAAACAACAACAACCAAATAACCACTGCTTTTTCACAGGCCGAATTAAAGGGGTTTTTTCTGAAATAAAATGCTAGTAGCAGGATGTAAAATGAATAGATCACATGATAACATGGCCGTAGGGCACCTAGGGGTGCTGAGGGTTGCTGCAGGCACCCCCCGCCCCAGGCTTGGGTCTGAGATTTTCCTTCTTGCCCCTCGATCATCCAAGATACCTTAAAGGGTTAGTTCCACCCAAAGATTAAAAATTATGTCATTAATGACTCACCCTCTGTCGTTCCAAACCCGAAGACCTCCGTTCACTCATTCGGAACACAGTAGAAGATATTTAAGATTGTAGTCCTAGATCTTTCTGTCCCTCCATTTAGAATGTATGTACGGTATACTGTCCACGTCCAGAAAGGTAATAAAAACATCTTCACAGTAGTCCCATGTGACATCAGAGGGTCCGTTAGAATTTTCTGAAGCATCAAAAATACTTTTGGTCCCAGGAATATCAAAAACTACTACTTATTCCAGCATTGACTTCTTCTCCATCCGGGTCTGTTTATGAGCGCGTTCACCTCACATCCGGTTCGCGAACGAATCACTCGATGTAACCGGATCTTCTTGAACCAGTTCACCAAATCGAACTGAATCGTTTGAAACGGTTTCGCGTCAAACATAGAAGCATTAATCCACAAATACTTAAGCTGTTGAACTTTTTAAAACATGGCTGGACACTCCCTCTGAGTTCAGAATAAACCATATCCCGGAGTAATTCATTTACTCAAACAGTACACTGACTGGAACCCGAGCAGATAACAGAACGAAAAAACAATTGACGTCGTTCTCGAGCTGTCAAGAACCGTTTCCTGTCGGACGCGTCCGATTCGAAGAAGAAACGATGGAGCTGATGATACTGCGCTGACAATACCGCGGACGGTCTGAACTGAACTGGTTCTTTTTGGTGATTGATTCTGAACCGATTCTGTGCTAATGTTATGAGCGCGGGGGTAAACCGAAGGCTTCAATCAGGGGCAATCATCGCCAATGAAGTCATTAACGTCGAGCGCAAAGAACTGGTGAACCGTTTTCGGCAACCGGTTTATTGAGTCAAACTGTCCGAAAAAGAACACCAGTTCGCGGAGAAGAACAGAACTTCCATCACTACCGGTGATATCCGAAAACCGATTGCAAACCGGTTCTTGACTCGAGAACGTGTCAATGTTTCGTTCGTTATCTGGCTCGTTTTCAGTCAGTGTACCTGGTTTGAGTAAATGACTTTACTACCCGGGATATTGGTTTATTTGAACTCAGAGGGGAGTGTCAGCCATGTTAAAAAAGTTAACAGCTTAAGGTCATTTGTGGATTAATGCTTTAGTGTTGACGCGAAACCGTTTCAAACGATTCAGTTCGATTTGGTGAACTGGTTCAAGAAGATTCGGTTACATCGAGTGATTCGTTTCACGAAACCGATGTAGGGTGAAAACGCGCTCAACCAGACCCGGGAGAGAAGTCAATGCTGAATAAAGTAGTAGTTTTTGATATTCTTGGACCAAAAGGTTATTTTCGATGCTTCAAAAAATTCTAACGGACCCTCTGATGTCAACACATGGACTACATTTGAAGATGTTTTTTATTAACTTTTCTGGACCGTTGGACAGTATACCGTACATACATTCTCATGGAGGGACAGAAAGCTCTCGGACTAAATCTGAAAAATATCTTATACTGTGTTCCGAAGATGAACGGAGAGGTCTCTTACGGGTTTGGAACGACATGAGGGTGAGTCATTAATGACCTAATTTTAATATTTTGGGTGAAACTAACCCTTTAATTTTTGTGATAGTTTTTGTGATTAATTATTTATTATACTGAATAGAAATAAATAGCCTATAGCGGTTGTCCAGTCTTGGCCCAAAATATTGGCACTCTTGGTAAAATATGATCATAAAAAGGCTGTGTGAAAATTCATCTGCATTGTTAATCCTTTTGGTCTTTATTTTAAAAAATTCACAAAAATGTTATCCCTTTCATTGGATAATAAGAATTTAAAATGGGGGGAAATATCATTATGAAATAAATGTTTTTTCTCTAACACACATTGTCCAGAAATAATGGCACCCTTTTATTCAATACTTTTTGAAACCTCCATTTGCCCAGTTTAACAGGTCTAAATTTTTCTCCTATAATGCCTGATGAGGTTAGAGAACACCTGACCAAGAGATCAGAGACCATCCTTCTTCCAGAACTCACTCCAGACCCTTTAGATTCCCAGCTCCATGTTAGTGCTTCTCCTCTTCAGTTCACTCCTCTCATTTTCCATAGGGTTTAAGGTCAGAGGACTGGAAATGGCTATAGCAGAAGCTTGGGTTTTGAGCTCAGTGACCCATTTCTGTGTTGTTTTTTTGAGGTTTGTGATTTGGGTTATTGTACGGTTTGGAAGATCCAAACATGGTCCATTATAAGATTTCAGTCACTTACTGATATTTTTATCGTTGGTATTTGAGTAGAATCCATGATGCCCATGTATCTAACCAGATATGTCCAGGACCTCCAGCAGAAATATAGGCCCACAACATCAAAAATTACAGGCAGTATATTTCATTGTTACACATCGGCGGTACTTTTTTCTCTGTTGTCACCAAACCCATTGTTTGCTGCTAAAAAGCTAATTTTTTAGTTTCATCTGATCATAGGAAGCCAGTCCCATTTTAAAGTTCCAGGTCATGGCTGATAGACTGAAATATGCTTTAGTTTGTGTTTTGAATGAGCTAGGAGAATTTTCTTGAAACCCTCCAAAACACATTTGTTGATGGAGGTTCTGTTGAACTAATTTGTTTTTAAAGGTTTTCTGAACCAGATACTCCAACTATTTTCTGCATTTCTCCAGCTGTGACCCTTTGAGAGTCTTTAGCTACTCAAAACTCTCCTTCTCACCGCCACATGTAGGACGATATAGACACACGTCCTCTTCAGGCAAGTTTCGTAAACAGTTTTCTTGTTGGTGGGATAATTCTTAATTATTTGCCCTGATGGTGGAAATGAGAATTTTTACTGCTCCAGCTCTTTTCTTAAAGCCACTTCACCAATTTGGAAGCCTCAATTATCCTTTTGCTGCACATCAGAAATATATATTTGTTTTTTCTCGTTGTGATGGATGATAAGGGAATTTGGGCTTTGTTTCCCTCCTCTTTATATTTCTGTGAATAACAGGAAGCCAGAGCTGGATGATTTCATGTTTACTAATCATGCTGGAGTGCTCAAAATTGTGAATATGACATGGGGAATATACTTCAGAGATATTTTACTCATACAGAAATTATAGGGGTGCCAATAATTGTGTCCACGAGTTATTTGATAAAAAACATTCATTTCATAATGATATTTTCCCTCCGTTTAAATTCTTATCTATCCAATGAAAGGAAACAGTTTTATGACATTTTTTAAAAAAAAGACCAAAAGGATTAACAATGCAGAGGAATTTCCAGCCTTTTTTGAGCCAGATTTACCAAGGGTGCCAATATTTTTGGCCACAACTGTATTTTCTTGAGCGCCTCGCAGCGCACGTCCATACATCTCGCCCTCACACTGACAGAATTTCATGTGAAATGTTCACACGATATTACCATAATTTTACATTCCCTCTTGTAAAAACTATTCACGTCCTCACCCTTTTTATGAGCCACTTTTCCGAAGCTTTCTCGCTTCTCAAGACAGCGCCCCATCAATCACATAAGCACAGCTCTTTAATTGCGCTTCAGTCTTTGGTCAAACATGCTCTAACCACTGTAGCCTAATGTAATCTATTAACTACACCATCATAACGTTTTAGGCAAGTAGGCTACCATTATTATGACATAAAATATTTTAATAAAACTGAATTTGTATTTAACCTGGTCATTTTTAATAAAAAGACATTTTTAAGTTTAATTATAACGCCAAATGACCACGATTATTCAAACAAAAGAACAAATTATAAAGCGAGCAAAGAACAGTTTACATTATCAACTGAATATTGCTGAATTCAGTCTAGCGTGAGTGTAAGCATTTAAAAAAAGTGAAAGTTATAATCAGTGATGTTGTCTGCAGTGTATGATGAATTATCTCTTATTTACATCGTATGTACATCTGCACCTTGTTGTTTCTGATGAGAGAATTCGCCAAAGTGCACTGACCAAATAATTTGCGTATTAACGATGTTAATATTTAGTAAAATCCCCTTAAATAATAGAAATATTAAAGAAAAAATTATTGAACTAAAATCACAAAAAGCACAAAACTATAAATATTGGTTGTGCGCGGGTATATAACTCTTCAGTGTGTATGTTTAATCTATTAAAGAGTTTTGGGCTGTTAATAGGCTATTAGGAGTTTGTCAAATATCCCACCACCATGGCCCTGCCCGGCAACATCAAGCCCCGCACCCCAGCACCCCCCAGATAAAATATGTTTCCAGTGCTAATGATCATTGTGATTTTAAAATGAAGAGAGCGCGCGCGGTACGTTTGAGATAATTTTACTTCGTTGATGGTTTCCTATCCCATCACGGAGACCACAATCGCGCCTCTCTAAATGGTTTTTGTCGTGCTTGTTGTTTGTATTTTAAAAAAAACACATGCAATGTTTTCAACAGTGTGGTGGAAAGAAGTCACTGAAAATTTGTACTCAAGTACAAGTAACTGTTACATTTGCTGAAATAATACTCAATTATAAGAAAAAGTACTGGTGTCCAAAACAGTACTTAACCATCTTGGGTCGAAGGGTGGTTTTGGGGGCCTGGAGAAGTGTAGACATTGCCCTGACCTTTGTGGCTTCTTTCAGTTGCTTTTCAACATATACATGGACTAAATTCTAAAAACAACTGTATTCAGTACTAACTGGGCTACAATAATGTGTAAATGCCATGTATGTACTTGATTTGTGTTTTTTGAAGAAAACAAAGTTTATGCTGTGTTAGTGAAAAACTACAATTTTGAAGTCACTGAAATAAAGGTCATTAAAAAACACATACCAGAAAATTTGTTCACAAGACGTCCTAACATGGACCTTGTAGCCTAGAATTTTGCTCTCAAAATTGTGAAAAAATCATCTTGGTTTATTCGCTTACAGAAAACAATAGACTGATTTTAAATTTTCTAGGCCACTTTTTTTGTTTCGAAAGGGCATATGCGTAGTAGGCCTGATTGCTCATGAATATTAATGCGATTCACACCTGGAGAAGACAAAGGCCTGCATAGTGAGCTGCATAATTAAGCTTTCAGCCAGGTGTGTGACCAAGTGGAAACAAGAAAAGAGAGTTACAAGAAAAGAATTGAGGACAAAATAAAATGTATATATTTTAGGTTTGTTAGATTCATCTGGCGAATATATTAATAGCCCACAAAATAAACTTGAGATTCACTTGCGAGTGCAATTAAAACAATTTATTAGGAACAATCAAAGCTCACTTTCAAAGCTGAATTTTAGCATCATTACTCCAGTCACACGATCCTTCAGGAAATCATTCTAATATTCTGATTTTGCTACTCAAAAAACATTATTTTAGTTATTATTATTATTAATTAAATGTGAAAAGAAGCTGAGAAGAATTTTTCAGTTTTTTTGTTTTTTTAATACGATGAAAGAACAAGCATCGTTTGTAACATGATATTGTATTTAATCTATCACTTGTGTGCTATAAATACGTTTTCCTTTCTATATATACTGACTCCAAGCTTTTGAATGGTATAGTGTATATTGTTACACTTGGAGTAAGGACTGGAGGTAATGATGCTGAAAATTTTGCTTTGATCACCAAGGAATAAATTTTAAAATTTAAATATATTCAAACAGAAAGCAGTTATTTCAAATAGTAAAAATATTTCGCAGTAATTACTGCTTTAGCAAATGCAACTATGTATTTTGTGATCAAAATAAATGCAGGCTTGAACGTGAGCCAGAAGTTCAATTCTTACAAAACAATGAAAATTTTAAAAGCTTTTGACTGGTATTGGTCACGGTTGAAATATATTACAATTGAACATCACATACCTAGCATGGGTTCCAAAGTGTATATTGTTTATGTGCTCTAAAGTGAACATACATATTTTTTAAGAGGACTCATGGGAGTGTGCCTTGCTTGAGTTCTTAGTTGTGTTCCATGGTCCTGAGTGGGCTGCTTATTTGCATTGCGCTCCGCTTTGCAACAGGCTTATTTTTCAATGTTATCCTCATATCTAAAATTAAAAGTAAGCATGCTGTTTACACAAATAAACTACATATTAACATTATTGTTTATAGGTCACCTGATACTAGTACTAATTTATAGAAAAAAAGAAGGCAATTACCACATAGCACAATATTATCAGTGATTATTTACAGCTTACTTCGATACAATTTACCCCTCAGAGGATCCCGTGGTATAACACATTCCAACAAATATTTACACCAAGAGGCAAGTATTCATGAACAGAAGCTTAGTTACATCAATAAACAACAAGCATGGGTTTGTATGTAGGCCTTAAGTATGGTGAATCTGAATTTTTTTTTCAAGTCCCTGGAACATTTTTTAAAATGAAACATTACAATACAGTAACTTAATGTGGCCCTCAAGTCAAAAAGTTTACCCACCCCTGCTTTATAGCATCAGCTACTGACTTGATGTTAATTTGAACCAGAATAAAAGGGGAACTCCGAGACTTTACAATTACACACCCACCATAGATGTTGGTGGTGCAAGTTAAAACAGATTTGCTGTGTGTTTCTGTGTTTCAGGGGAAAAGGCTTAATGACTATAAAAACTTTTATTAAAAGTATTTAGGTAGATATCCGTTTGTGAAATGCTTCTATTTGCATTCATAATATAAGTATTGAAATGGTGAGGAATAATTTGAAGTCTAATCGAAGAATTGATCTCAAAGGGGGGTCATTGGCATTAGAAATTAATGAACGCCCTGGATACAAGACAGACTTACAAAAGTTAAATCAGGGGTCAAATTAAATAGAAATAACACCTCAAAGTTACAAAGTTGCAATTGCATGATGTTAATCCACTTTTTGTGTGTATGCATGTACAGGTCTGATTAGAATTAATTTTGCTTGCAAGAAACGAAAAGAGAGAGAACACAGTTTATCATTGTTTATTTTTTTTCTCCTTTTATTTTTTTTCTGTTTTTTTTTTTTCTTTTAGTTTTGCAGATGGCTTTTTTTAACGCAATATATGCACATTTTGTATTGCTTGATCAAGAGCCTTGTCCTGCTAATAATTTAATCAGTGGAAAAATAGTTGTGTGTGTTTAGTCAGAAGCTCAAGCAGCTCTTTTGAAGAAGGATTGGCCTTACAGGAAAGCTCAGTCTGAGAGAACAGAGTGCATATACTAAACGAACTGCCAATCAGGAGAATTACCGCAAATACAAAGTATGAGATTGAGGCCATGGAGAACTACTACATGAGACCAGGTTAAAAAACAGTATTATTCATGTGTGTGTTCCATGTACAGATTGTCTTTAAAAATTAGAAAAGGGTCACATTGTTCGGACAGTGGACAGTGAGTATTTTGCTCTTCGAAAGCAAGCAGCAATCCTCAATAAAAAAGTAAAACAGTATATGCCTGCAAAGATAGTTATTTTTTGCAGGAAAACTATCCATGTAGATGGACCTTTAGGACTATTTGATTTTTTTACTATTTTGTAAGTTAAATGCTTGACAATTTTAATGGCCCTTCAGGGTTTTTTCCTTGCTCAAACTAAAAATGGGGGTTACCATCATGCTTCATGTGCACACAATGTACCCAACGCCTTCAATTGGCTGAAACCAAACACTTTTTACATGCAACAATATTTAGGTCTAACTAATAATTATATGATTGAAGAACTGACAATTAAAAGTTACATTTTACAAAAACAAACGTTGTTGAACATGAAAATAAAAAAAAACATTAACCAGCTAAAAGGGGCCCTTTTGTAGTATAGGTAGAACATATAACCATTAGGTTTGTAGAAAACATTTTCTGAAATTGAAAAATCTTTATCCACTCCTTATAGTCTCCTGATCCATAATATCCAATATACACTCACACGGCCACTTTATTAGGTATACCATTCAATCAATATTCAATATTCACCCTAATCACAGCCATCTCTAGGGTTTACAGAGAATGGTCCGAAAAAAAAAAATCCATGGTGAGCGGCCAGTTGTTGTGGACGAAAATGCCTTGTTGGATGTCAGAGGTCCGAGGAGAAACTGGTAGAGAAAGATAGAAAGTTTAACAGTACTCAAATGACCCACTCATTACAACGCAGCTATGCCAAATATCATACCTCTGAACGCACAACATTGTCGAACCCTGCAAAGCAGCATGGGCTACAGAAGAAGAAGCCCACACCAAGTGCCGCTGTGCTAAAAGCTAAGAACAGGAAACGGAGCTACAGTTCTCACAGGCTCCACAAAATTGGACCATAGAAGAATTGGAAAAATGTTGCCTGGGTTTGATGAGCCTCGATCTTCTACTGCGACATTCAGATAGGGTCCCAAATTTAGGCTGTAAGGAACATTAAGAGCATTGATCCATCCTGCCTTTTCTCAACGTTTCAGGCTGGTGGTGGCGGTGTGTAATGGTGTGGGGGATTTTTCTTGGCACACTTTGGGCCAGGCGTGCAGATGGCCCTAGGTCATGGGGGGGACCTGACCCCCCCAGCTTCATAGTGACAACGATCTGTCCCCCTCACTGTCTCAATGAAAGGCTCTATTGGTAAACAGAGGATTTTAATCAAGGTTTCCTTGCTATATACCTTAGTCTAAGTAGTAGCGAAACCTGCCCGGCCGTTCCTGTGTATAGCTATAAGCGATTTTTGAAACACATGCTTTTGCCCCACGTGTCGACAACGTCCCAAAAACACACTTGTAGCCATCAGCAGTAAAGGGGGCTGTCTTTGTCCTGCATAGACGAGAAGAGAGAGCGCTCACAATTTGATTTTCAGGAAATGCCCATTCACAGTTCAAAATTTCATTTTCCAGTTTGACAGCACACGTGCATAGCAAATACTCGCAACACACCAAAATGCTCACAAACAAACAACATACAGAAACGAGCTGCAAATACTCAACACAAGCAAAATTACCCCAACAAAAGAAAAATAAATTGTTGGGCCGCGTATTGATTACCACATTTGCATAACCACAGTTGTACAAATACCATGGTTGATTATTAAACTATGGTTAGAGTAGTAAAGTCCCTGGTTAATTTGTGCATGATTATACATTAACCATTTTTTTGTTTGCTTTTTTTATATATAAATGTCTTTATTAATTCATTTCAATTCAATAGTAAACCCACAGGCTCATGGTTATTTTTTTGTCAGGTAATGTTGGAAAAGTAAGTTAGCCAGCGTATATAACCTTTCACAGTTACAGTAATTGTGTATTTAGTACCGCCTTATTTAGGCTGATAATACCACACACCAAAAAAAAAGAAAAAAAAAAAAAACAAAAAAGAAAAAAACAAAAGCTTTTCAGAGCAACATTGATAAATTATGTCCCAGCCCTATTTGTCACTTACAGTTCCCTTAATAGTTCCATGTGGGCTGTGTTTTTGCAGCACTTTCTTTTATTTGCTGTTGTGAGTATTTGTAAGCGCTTGTTGTCAAATTGATGAAGAAGGTTTTTCTTAACTTGCATGTGTTTTTTTCATTGCAGCGGGCTTTAGCTTTCCCGGCCACTTGTATCAGGTCCTGTTGGGGTGTGGTTGTGTTTTGTTTTTGTGCTAAGAATCGGTCAGGGCAGACGCAGGCTGAAGCACAATAATAATCTCACCATTACTTTGTACCCACCTTCTCACTACAACTATACACCTGTTCTTTTTTTCAATAAATAAACATGACGATGGGCTGCCCTGATGTTTAATGTTCTCTGTGTGTGTTGTACTACACTCCGTCCCCCGGGGTCCCTATGAGGAGCTGGTAGCTGCCTCAGTTGTGCCTGTGCGGTAACCATAGTGATCATTTTACGGTGCATCCTCAAAAATTTGAATATCAGGAAAAAGTTCATTTTTTTGTAATTTAATCAAAAAGCAAGTTTTTTTTCTTTCTTATTTCTAGATTCTTGCACACAAACTGAAATACTTAGAGTTTTTTGTTTTAATTCTGATGAGTTACCACTTGCAGTTTGAAAAAACTTAAAATTCAGTAATCTCAAAAATTTGAATCTTTTCAAGATCATCAAAATAGTTTAAAAAAGAAATGTTTTAAGATCTCCAAGACAGGTTTTAATTCTTGCCCTTAATCCTTGGTTTTTTTTTTTTTTTTTTTTTTTTTTGGGGCTCCTTTGCATGAATTACTGCTTCAGTGCTGCGTGGCCTGAAGGTGATCGCCTGTGGCCTGCTGATGCATTACTGAAGCCAGGTTGCTTGATAAATGTCCGTCGCTCCTGGTATTGTTTTTTCAGATGTTCTTATCCTTCTCTTCACACTCCCCATAAGATTCTCTGTGAAGTTCAGGTCAGGTGAGTCGGCTGGCCAATCAAGCACATTGTATCAGTTCCTCAAACCCTTCTGCTGAAAAAGCTTTATGGAGATGAAGATTTCGTTTTTCAGCACGACCTGGCACCTGCTCACAGTGCCAAAACCACTGCAAAATGGTTTACTGACCATGGTATTACTGTGCTCAATTGGCCTGCCAACTCTCCTGACCTGAACCCCCATAGAGAATCTGTGGGATATTGTGAAGAGAAAGTTGAGAGACGCAAGACCCAACACTCTGGATGAGCTTAAGGCCGCTATCGGAAGCATCCTGGGCCTCCATAACACCTCAGCAGTGCCACAGGCTGATTGCCTCCATGCCACGCCGCATTGAAGCAGCCATTTCTGCAAAAGGATTCCTCACCAAGTATTGAGTGCATAACTGAACATAATTATTTGAAGGTTGACTTTTTTGTATTAAAAAACACTTTTCTTTTTATTGGTCGGATGAAATATGCTAGTGTGTGTGTTAGTGTTTTTGTGTTTTTGTGTGCTGTATGGTAGAATCATTAGTATTAAAACAATAAAAGACCTGAAATATTTCAGTTGGTGTGCAATGAATCTAAAATATATGAAAGTTTAATTTTATCATTACATTATGGAAAATAATGAACTTTTTTTTACAATATGCTAATTTTTGAGAAGGATTTTGTCACACAAAATTTTAGTTGTGTGCAATGTATGTAGAATATAAGAAAGTTTTATTTTTTGAATTAAATTACAAAAAATAAAGACCTTTTCTATGATATTAAAATGTTTTTTATGCACCTGTACTATCATCTATGACGGGGCTGTTTATTTTTCTGGGCTGAAAAAAAATTGACTGCTGACAGCTTGGCCCCCCCAGTTAAAAACTCCTATCTGCGCCCCTGCTTGGGCCCTTAGTACCAATTGAGCATCGTTTAAATGCCACAGCCTACCTGACTATTGTTGCTGACCATGTCCATTCCTTTATGACTACAGTTTACCCATCTTCTGATGGCAAATTCCTGCAGGATAAGCACCAGTCAAAAAAGCTTAATCTCTCAACGGGTTTAAAACATGACAATGATTCACTTTAATCAAATGGCCTCCACTCACCAACTCAATCCAAGACGCTTTGGGATGTGGGGGAAGGGGAGATTGCTTTATGGTGTGCCCCGAAAATCTGCAGAACGGTGATGCTTCTTTTAAATATGGCCCAAAAATCTTGAGGATTTTCCAACACCTTTTTAAATCTACCCAAAAAATTAAAGGAGTTCTAAAGGGAAAAAGGGGGCCCAAACCCCCATATAGAAAGGGTTTGTATAATAAGTGGCGTAAGGCAGAAAAAAAGGGCGTCAAAAAAATTTTTTGTCTTGCTTGCCTTGCAAGGGGATTTGTGGTTATTATAAATAAAAAATAAAAAAATATAATATTGGTTCTGTTTGGTTTCAAACGACAGGAACTTTACTTTGACGTTTGAGCAGAAAAAAGTATTTTTAAAATGAACAGAGGGTCAAGAAACGAATCAAAACTTGTTACCTTCTTAAGCAGAAAGGGGGTATCTTATTTACGGAAATTTATTTTCAGAAAAATTTTTTATTTTCCCTAAATTTTACTTTTTTAAAACGTAAGGTTCATCGGGTGTCAACTATAGCACACCATTCTATTTTTCTAATTTAGTAAAATAAACGTAAACAATGTAAAATTTTGTACTTTTCTTTACCGATGGACTTAAAACAAATTTTAAAGCTCATACATTAAACAAAAGACCCCAAATTAAAAAAAATCTGAAAATTTTCATCTAGGTGTACTGTAAAAGCCACCTTTCATATTTTTCTAATTATTCAAATAAAATGTAAATATATGTAAAAATTGCTAATATCATATTCTTTTAAACCCCTTCGGGAAGAAAAAATACAATATTTACATATGATTTACAGTTTATTTTAAAAAATTAGAAAAAAATTTAAGGGTCATATATTTCACCTAGATGAACACTTTTCAGTATTTTTAGAAATGGTCTTCGTTCAAATGCTATTGAGCTTCAAATTGCCAATTTTAAAATTTGGCCCCCTTTGGAATGAAAATTACCCTTTTACATAGATTTACAGTTTTTTTTAAAAATAGAAAAATATGAAAAGGGGTGCTTTTAGCTGACCCTAGATGAAAAACTTTACATATGTTTTTTAAAAAGGGGTCATTCATTCAAATGCTATTTAGCTTCCAAAATTAGAATTTCATTTGAGCCATCGGTAATGAAAAAAAGCAAAATTTACAATTTATTTACGTTTATTTTTAAAAAATTTTGAAAATATAAAAGGTGTGCATTTTGCTGACACCTAGATGAACACTTTTTCAGTATTTTTATAAGTAGTCTTCTGTTCAAATGCTATTTCTTTTTAAAATTTGTTTTAATGATTCGGGAATGAAAGTACAATATTTTACATATGATTCAGTTTTTTTTGAATAATTTTAAAAAAAATAAGGAGTGAAAATACTGACCCTAGATAAACTTTTTGAGTTTTTAATTGGGTCTTCTGTTCAAAAGCATTTAGCTTTAAATTTTTGGTTAGTCCATTTTGGGAATGAAAAGTGCAAATTGTTTTCCCTATATTTACGTTTATTTTTTAAAAATTTTTCAAGAATTAAAAAAGGTGGGCTATGTTGAAACCTGGGTGAACATTAACGTTTTTTTCATGTGTAATCATTTCCCCCGCATTTTGGGTTAAGAAAATGTATAGAGTTTCGCAGTAACTTGAGGGTCCCTAATTGCGAATATCGAGTCCAACGTCAAGCCAAATTTTATGCCCGTCCCCAACGGGGACTTGCAGACTATTTGCAAAAACGGAAGCTATCAATCAGAGGTATTTGGATTTTGATTATTTCCTTTTTTTTTTTTTTTTTGATTAACACTTGGATAAACTTTCATTTTGCAGCCAATTTTTTGTTTAGACAAAACCCCAAGGGTAAAAAAGCTAACCTGCCCTGGGGACACCAATTTCTTGCCATTTTCCCCGCAGATTCCCCGCGCAAATTGGATGTACTTTTTATTTCCCTTAAAGGTTATTGATGACAGGGCCCGGTTTTTACTTTTGCACCCTTTAAAAACTTATAGGGAATAATCTCCTTCTCTATCTTTATGTTTGCATTGTACTAAAAGGGATTTTCAATGGGCTTATCATAAACAAACTTAATTCTCTGCCCAGCCCGACCCCCCGGGGCTCGACCCGAACGGTGGCGGTCGGTCGGGGCCCCTTTTAAAACACTCACTGTCAGCCAACGTTTTGTCCATCCACCCAGTTGCCCAGACCATACACCTTTGGTGCTGTACTTTCAGAGTTAAAATGCAACCTGGAGCTTAAGAAGCAAAAAAATAAAAAAACGGAGAATTAAAATTTTACAAGTTTGGAGAAAACGGGGGGTATGGAAACATTTTAAATAGTCTGGGATGAAAAATAGTGTTTTCTTTTTTTTCGGCATTAATGCGCACGCTGCTCCCTAGGACAGCAAAAAAAAACTGTCTTGGCCATATTTTTTGTGTTTACTTGTTTTTACGGGGTTTTTTTTTTAAACTTTATTTTTTTTTTTATTTTTTTTTTTTACGTTTCTTTTTCGGAATTTTTCCCCCTTTACGATCCATTTAAAATTTTTGAAAAAACAAAAAAAAGTTTAATGCCCCCTTGTCCCATTATTCTTTTTTGTAAAATTATAAGCCCACAATTGGAATTTAAAATGTTTCAGAAGTTTTACTATCCAAAAAATCCTTTTAAATTACATTTGCAAAATTCAAATTAAAAGAAAGTGCGCAATTTGTACAAAAAAGTTGTAGTAGCCTGGTTTTTAGCCATTAAAAAAGCACATTGTTTCAAGTTTGTTAATTTTTGGGGAAGAAAATTTTTTTAAAATGAATTTTCGTTGATAAAAAGTATCTTAATTTAAAACTTTTCATCAAACCCAAATTTCCTATTTAAAACTAAAAGCAATTGCAAAAAAAAAAATGGAGGCGCCGCTGCTCACACTTTCCCCATTTTAAAACCCCGAATTCAAATGCAACTTTTTTTTGCTCACCCCAATATTAGTTGAAATAAAAATAGGAAGTTACATTTTAAAAAAATTATCTTTAAGAATATTTGATTAATGCGAATGTTGGCTTTTTTCAAATTTAAAAAAATTTAAAACTTTTAAATTATGATAAATTTAAAAAAAAAGAATTTTAAAATTGAGTGGGCCCAAAGCCCCTTTTTTAATAATTTTTTTTAAAAATAAAACGCGCACTCCCCCCGGGAGCCTTTAAAGACTAGCACGCACACCTGCTTTAAAAAAAAAACCCGGCCCGCCCCGGGGTTTTAAAAGGCCCCCATTAAAAGGGGGGTTTTTTTGGGCTCGGGCTAATTTAAATGACGTGTCGGGCCGGCCGGGCCTCGGGCACAACTGTCGGCCGGGGAGGGTCGGGGTGATTTGTTGGCCCCAACTCTAGCTGAAACAGTACCTAGTCCTCCCAATTTCAAATGAACAAATAAATTTTAGTCTTAGGGCCATGGCCCCATGAAGAAGTTATTTATTATTTGCTTGCTAAACGCTATAAAGTAACCAGCCCCTCATGCAGGTAAACTTGCAAACTCACCTGTTTATCTATTTTTAAATCAAACCAAAAGGGTTTTTTATTTAGATAGTTTCAGCCTTTTAAGTGAGAAAAGGGGAACAATCCCGCTAAAGTTGAGCTTGGGTTGCCACCTTTCCCGCATACAACGTTGTTTAATTTACGGGGTTTTAGAAAAACGTTACTTTCAGGGGCTTTGAGGTACAAGTGCAAAGGAAAACTACGCACTCCACTAAAAAAGGTAAACTATCTAAAACAAAACATTTTTTGGCTTGGGGTTTAAAAAAGTTATTTAACATAATTTTAATCACATCTTAAAAAAACAAAATTCTTTTTTGTTTTTGGGTTTTCTTTTTTTTTTTTTGGGTTTTCTTTTAACCTAAAGGGGGTGATTTTTTTTTGGAAGTTCTTTGCTCTTTTTTTAACCTATGTTTGCTGTTCATCAAACCTTATCAGTGAAGATTCAATATAAACTTTGTTGTAAAAACCACATCATGAGATACAACTGGATTCAACATTCAATTGGATCCCTAATTATCCACGTGTCATTGATCCTTGGACCCCGATGATTACTGCTTAGGGCTATATTGTCATTTTCAATTATTTAGTGCTTTGATTCAAATTATGTTGGTCCTGTATTGTAGTTTATACAATGTATCAAGTACTTTTTGTCCTATTGCAGTTTTCTTTATTGGCCGAAACCTTAGCCCATGAAGGCAGGACATACAAATTTGTAAGAAAGCACAGGAAAAAGGGGAGGGTGTGCTGACTCCCCTGTACCATGATTACTCTTTTGTGTATAAGATTAGTATATATTAGGGCTGGGCAAGTTAACATGTTTAGGAATTTGGTTAACGCGACATTATTGATCCCCATTAAATAGTTTTTTGATTATTAGGAAAGGTGTTCTCACTGGCTCGGAATACAATACAGCCAAACCAAGGTCACAAGGAGGGTGGGGATTGTTGACCTACGGCTGGGGGGATGTATCAAGCGTCATCAACAAATGAGAGCATTTGGGATGGGCCAAGCCTGGGCCACAAACCCTGTGGTTTGTGTATTGTAAACAGAAAAAAATAAAACTGCAACCTGCTGAATTCATGACTTTTCCAATAGCATGGGGAGACAGCAGAGAAGCACTCTTGCCAGCACAGTGTGGAGTTCACGTTTTGAATTGGTGTTTTTTTTTTGTTTTTTTGTCATTTGGAAATGGTAACACACGGCCGTTCTCACAATATCATGCTTTACAGAGAGCTACGATTTTGCAGCTCAGAAAAATGTTTAACGCAATCATGCTGCACATGTATCAGAAGATCTGCGGCCCTCGGTGTGGTTAGCGCTATGCTCAAACTACATTCCTCCGCACCCAGAGGTCCAACTGACACCGCGCTCTGGCCCACCTCTTCCAACCGCGCCAGGGATGGCTAAACGAAAGCCACAGGAGCGATCACACTTAGTCACAAGAACCGTGCTTTAGTTGGTAAATGCACCCCTAATTATTCTCCCACAAATCCCGCACACCACAAGTCTATACCCGTCTCTCCCCGCAAACCCCATCAAATGTGGTCCAGTGCTGCACTCGGTTGGATTGGGTTTTCCCGCGATCGTGCAGGGTCTATGATTGGAAGGTGCACTGTTTCGACTGTTCTGAATCGCGGCTCTGGGACCTCTGAGCATAACTTGTTTTTGCTATAACACACTATAAAATATTTTCTATTAAAAAAAAGTAAGGCCCTGGCATTGGCAAATCGTTTGTTTTATATTTAATGCTGGCTCCAGTAATGTTATAAAGTTGAGATTTACAAGAAATATTTAACTGCTGTACTAGGTCAAAGGAAATACTGCAGGTAAAAAAGCACCTTATTTGTTTAACGTAGGGTGCAAACACCAATGGTATTGCACATTGTTAATCTCGCCGTTACTTTCAATGAAAAAAAAGTGCACATACAACTACTTTTGAATGCATGGTAATGTTTTGTGCATAACACTGTGATTATATCAAAATCTATGCGCATACAATATTGCGATTAATCACAATTTAAAACTAAAGTATAATTTTCGCGTTGCCCAGTAGCTAAGAAATATATATAAAAGTTGTGTCTGTCTGTCCTGTGTTGTCCTATGATGTTGTATAGCATATGTATAAATGATATATTGGTCTATATGTATGTTTTTTTCTCCATCCTAAATACTTTGGTCTAAAAAGTATGCATTTCTAACAGGCTCTGCAGAAAATTGAAAAGAGAGGTTAAGAAATAAGATGGAGCAAGGCGATTGGAGAGCTGCCGAAGGTACAGATTCCGAATGACGAAAATCATTATGTCAGAGACTTGGATGGTGGAACGCTTAAAGACGCGTGTTACACCTGGCACGCGTTCCAGTACACCACGCAGCTGGCGCGGCCGTTAATCACTAGCCAATTAAGCTGTGTACTTGATAATACCTCCAGTGCATCTTTCTACAACATACGTTTCTACCTTAGGTAGATTATCGTGGAAATAGGTGAGATGAAATTTTATGTTTGAACCGCTTGAGATGTACGTGGCATGGTTATTTTAAAACATTAACATTACTGTAATTATTGTTTTATAATGATGGCATGTAATATTGTTTGATTCATTAAATCTTTTGTACAATATTACTATTTAATAGTGTTGCCCCAGAAAGCTGATGTTTTGTATCAGGTGCAAACCAAGTTTATGTTGGAAGTGTTTTAGACTGTAGATGGTTTCTATAGGACAGCAGGTGCATCACTTTTTCCGGTGATGAACGTTTTATGCGGACTTCCATTTTCCTTTACCTTATTTATGAGAAGCATGTAATGATTTCCCACCGCGGATGTGCTTCGAAAGTAAATCAGTGTCTGGGAACAATACTAGTCATGATTGTATTTTTGGGTTCACACAGCAACCGGATCATTGTTCAATGTCATGTTAGAACACATAAATTAATGGCATGACTAGTTATTAAATCTCCAATTTTAAGAATTAGGTGTTTTTTTTAATAAACAAAATTCGTTTAAACACTGTTGTTTTAAGTTGTCCTCTGTTACATGTTACATTTAATTACTCATTATAATAACAATTAATTGTGCATAAATTATATGCAAGTACACCCCCCTGACGCAACCCTCATCCTAACCCGAACCTTATAATAAGTACATGTAAGTTGATTAAGGTTACTCAGTACTCTAAATGCATAGTTACACTGTAACAAGGGCACCTTAAAATAAAAATTGTGTAAACCCAAAAATTAATTTACATATAAACAATCAGTTTTTGATGTAAGGGAAAATACTTAGGCAAAATGGAAAAAAGCATTTTATAATAATTTTGTGTTTAAATACCAAAGTATAGTTGGATGAAGTAACTGATCTGGGGATTCTTGACGGAATGTATGATAGACATCCACCACCAGCATTTGTCCAGCAAAAGAATTTAATGTGAATGTCTGTAGACCAGGGGTCCCCAACCCTGCATTACTGTTGGTCACTGATGCTCTGCAGATTCCGAAAGAGTGATCCCAAATCATTAGTTCTCTCATTCTGCTGGATCTAATGCCTTTGCCTTTGACAACATAAATCATCAGATCTTTCTGTCCACCCTATCATCACTGCGGCATCACAGGAAACTCCACTTAAACTGGTTTGAATCTTAGCTTACAGCGCAGTGATGCGCTAGTTATTTCAGAAAACATTTATTTAAAATAGGTATTTTGAAAGCATCAGCCTGAACCTGGGAGCATCCCCTGAAGCTGTACAAAAAAAGAGATCCATAGGAACACTACAAAAGGTCTCCCCAAAAACCGGGGCCGTTAACACTGTGGTATGGCAATGATCAAATTCACAGTACTGCACAAAACAATCAATAAATAAGAATGTGTAGTTATAACCAAATACAAGCTTAGCTTCTGTATCATGCTTGAAAGACAAAATTTTGGTTGTCTGTTTTTGTCTTTGATTTGAATATTGAGGAGAGTAGCCTACTTGGATCATGAATGATAATGCACTTAATAAGGACTAAGAAAATAACTGTTCTTTTTTTAAATGATCAATTTGGTGGAAATAAGGGTTCAGATAGGAGGTCAAGCATTCACAAAACAGGGACCAGGAAAGTTCTATAGGCTCTGGCAGAGACTCATGCAAACAACAAATCAGAGGACAAACAAGACAGTAAATACAGAATCTGAGTTGGGTAGTGATTGCCAATTATGTTACAGGGCATTGAGATATTTTCGTGGTAGGGATATTCATCACATTCATACTCCAAACACCCAACAACAACACTTAGATTGGCACTTTATAAGTGAGCAGATTTCAAAAGGCAATCTGCCTAGGCACATCTCTCTTTCCAGGCATCCATTATTTTTCATCAGTTAAGAATTTCTTGTCGAGACAATAGTGGGTAAAAACACACCTTATCTAGTCTCTTCCTTTTAAGAGCCGAGTGTCTCGCGGTCTGGTCTCCGAATTTATGCCTTCACTTGTGTGAGTGTTTGTTGTACACTTACAGTTTGATATGATGTTTTGGCATTAGTATCTGGCCCGATCCTGACCAAAAGCCCAGAAGAATCTAATTCTTCACATAGACCAGAGTGTGTTTGCGCAAAATGTTTTTCATAACCAGGTGTTTTTTGGCATTAAGCATTAATTGTTTTCTGCTTAAGCATTAATCTCACTGAATGTTTGATACATTTACTCGTTAAGCAGGTGTAGAAAACTACGTTTGTCACTTTTAGACTATGTCTGTAAAAACTCTTTAGTTTTACTAAAAAGCTTGTGCACGTAAATGGCGGGGTGTAGTTGGCATGATGACAGAGATATGCCATTTGTCACACAAGCAATAGATAAAAAAAACATTGGTCATTGAAAATTTCTTTGGCTTACATGGACTCATTGTTATAAAAACTGCGTTGTAATAGAATTATTATTATTTTTATTATTTTACAGTTTTGTTCAAGGCTAGAAATGGCTTAAATAACATGTCCATGGGTGTCTCAAGGCATAGATTTCAAATTGAAATTACAAACTTTTAATAACATTAAAGAGAAAAGCCAGGTACCAGTTTTGTTATATAAATACCTACAAGAAGCTAATAATTTTACACGTGTCCTGATTTTAGGGGTAATTTGTGCATCACTAATTTTTTGGTTCAATGCAAGCATATATTTGGTAAACGCTATATGTGTCAGGACCAAATGACAGGAAGAGCTGGTCTGACGGTCCTAGAGCGCGTTGTGTGGCTATGGTAACGGGGACAGAGCACGGGCCAGTGTGGCCAAGGCACAAAAGTGGGAGAAGCGAAGTGCAGGTTGGCCACTGAGTCGTTGTGAATGGTGTAGTGGGAACTTGGGCACGTAGGCAGCAGGATTTGGGCCTCAGATTATCTGGGAGTAGTGGGCACCAATCGATGACTGAAAATGCATGCACGGTCCCCACCCTCTTGATGGAGGTTACCAGGTGCCAACGGAGCAGAGTTTAATGAAAGAAACTCAGAGAAGCGACAGGGTCTACCTGAGACTGATCTCCGAACCGGGTCCCCTCCAATCCGAGCGAGGACCGTTTTGGGGATTGGGACGTTCGCGCCATGTCGTCTCTCCGGGAGGCATCATGCTCGAAGACAGCACTTGTAGGAGCTGATCAACGGTGTTGTGAGCAGTGTACCGCCGGAGACTGTGGAAAAGGTACGATTGCAACCTCCATAACCTGTCCGACTCCGAACGGGTATTGATGTTGGGATGGTAGCGACCACACACGCGGTCAATGTGCGTTGTCCAGTCACGACCAGCAGCACTCCAGTAAGAAATGGGAGGTATGAAAACATAAGTTAGGAATTGCCTCCGTCGAACCGCGCCCTTTGAGAATAGTGTTTCAGAGGCAAACTGTCGCATGCTAAACTGTCTGACGCAACTCTCAGCATGCATTTCTCGAGACTGTGCCAATGCAGATGCGGGGCCCGGAGTGCCACAACCTAACTGAGACTGGCATGTTAGATAGCGGTCAACAGGCAGTTCTGCACGGGTTCACGTAAATTTAGCGAGATTCTAAAACACAATATAGCACTACTGTTTTGGATTAATGAATTATCAAAAAACTTTTTTTCTAAATCTAGTGGAGGTGCACCCGCTTGACCCTGCAGCAGTAGGTAAGCATTCGTTAGCTAGGGTCATTAGTGTGTTCCTTCGTCTCGTGCCAGTAACCCTTCACTGTTCTCTTTTCTACCTGCTCTCTTGGCAATGTTTCTGTTACTCTCGTCGCTTCCACGACCATTGTTTTCTGTGTCCACATTAGTCCCTCATACACAACGATAACCGTGGTAAGATTCTTTGCGATCAAGATCAAGGGAGTGAGTATGAGTGGCTTCTGCCTACTACTGTCATTTGACACCGCTGAACAAGTGCCACATGTATAGTTTAATCGTCTCCTCTGTTGGACCGAACGAGGGTTTCACATGTGATAAATGCAGCGGAAATATAGTTCTGGTCTGACAGAAAGATTTAGGAATAGAGACCACGTATTCCAAACTTTTAACAATTTGAGGAAGTTCCAGAATGTCAAGGACCCTAGATTCGGCTTTGGATGCAGTAGCTTCAGGGACGTCCTGTACTTGTTCTTTCGTATTTTTCGCGTTAACAGCGCTCTGCAGCATGGCAACTGAGATGCCTGTGAGACGGCATAGTCGGGATCCAACACATCGGTCTTCCATTCCGATCAAAACCTTGAAACAGAGGTTTTCTCCCCATCAGTGACGCCACCCCACTGAGAAAAGTGATGAAAAGTGCTCTAGTTATTGGCGATTCTATTGACCGATCGTGAAAATAGAGACACGCAGCCACTATAGCCAATGTTTACTGGGAGCCAGATGGCCCTGACATCTTGGCAAATTTAAAATTGCGAGTTGGCAAATGCTTAGACACGAATGAATGAGGCGTTTAGCGAGGCGTGGTAGGCGCGAATTCGCCTCGTGGTACGTGTGAATGGGATTTTGTGCAGATTATGTGTTTGATGCGCTGAATTCGCGTCTGCCGCCCACGAGTTGAAAAAAATTTGAACTTTGGCGTCAATTCGCGCCCAGCCGTTAACGACAATCAGGAGCCTGCTTCAGGGAGAGTTTACTCATTCAACATGGAGGAACGAACTGATGGTTGTCAGTGAGCAGTCAAACCGGAGCTATATGACAAAAGTTCATTATTTCTATAGAGACAGGAATAAAAAGGACCCTATATATATAAAAACATATTAATAGATTAATTGAAATGAAGGCCAAAGATAAGATTTACCCCAAAACGAATTATATTTTTATCTTGATACACTGAAGAGACATCAGAGCCAGCGGGCAAATGTCAGACACGGTCTAGCCGAGGTGAGGGCTGCTCTCGGCCGATACATGATCACTTGAGTTCCCGCTGGAGTGCATTGGAGCTCATCTCCGAAATCAGCGAAACACATTTTTAAATAGACGCGATCTATAAAATAAACCTCATATTTGAGGTTTTTAAAACAACTAAATTCTCAGGCCTGAAATACTTTTAAAACTACCTTTCATGACACGATAACAGTAATATTTTGAAAATTATCCGAACATAAAAATGGTGGTTGAAAATGCTGCGTGAACTCAGCTGGCAGAAGCCCCCCGACATGACGCGGAATTCAACGTCTGTTGCATGAAGTTAATTTCACGCAAACTCGTGAATGATCTCCAAAATGTTTCAAGTGGCAACTAGACGCGGTTTAGACGCAAATTTGATGCTCTGTCGGATGGGTGTTTGGTAGGTTGAACCCAGCATTAGATTATTGTACTGACTAACTGGGGCCCAGGTCAGGATGCAGACAGACTGGCTCTGCAAACCGACCATCTGCTAAGCCGCCTCATGTCACAGAATTCAGTTAATTCTTCTCAGCACATATGAGACTCTGTTCACCTAGATATCACACTTTAGAGACTGTGTCGTTCCCCAAACGAAAAAAATACACAAACAAAGTCCAAACCAATAAAGGAGTAACAATTTAATTGAGGTCTTCAACAAATAAAAAATTTAGATGCAATACGGATAAACATGATAAGGCTGGCTTATTGAATTATCATGTCCCTTTCTACAAAATCCATTTTCTTGTAAATGGGTATGGCTCACTGATCATAAACCTAGATCGTGCTCTGTTTGCGACAGAAACCTGGATTAAAACATGATGATTACATCAATTTTAAATGAGTCTAAACCCCCCCGTCTGTCCCAAGCACGGGTAAAGGGGGAGGTGTTGCTTCAATTTTATAACAATGTTTATCAGTATTTCTCAGAGGGTGTATAACTTGTTTGACAGTAATGGTGCTCTCATATAACATTATCCAGAGAAACAAAGTGTTAATCATAAATCCCCTGTGATGTTTGTACGTGGCATACTGTAATACAGGACCACCAGGGCACACATACAGACTTTAGTTAAAGAATTTGCTGATTTTATATCCAGTTAGTGCTGGCTGCAGATAAAGTTTTCATTGTTGGTGATTTAATATCCATGTTGCTTAATGAAAAAGATGGCATTGGGATCAGCATTTATAGAGCATTTCTGAACTCTATTGGGGTTAGACAACACGTCTCAGGGGCCTAATCATGTTATTGCAAAAGTCATACATAACTTTAATTTCATTAATTCATATCAGTTACGTACATGAACGAACAGGACAGGAAGAAGGAAAATCTTATGGTAACTGTCGCTTATTTGTGCCATCAATAAAAAAAAAAAAAAAACTTTATAAATGGACCAACCCAATCATCACCCAAAAACACCAAGTATTTTCAGTAACTACCTATCGTTACACTTAATTATCATTATTTTAAGCCTGTTAGTCATTCATTTTTCTTATAACATTCCCTGTATTTTTTTCTTATACAAATTCTTAAACTTTACCAAACACTTTTGCAGCTCTTCAGTTCATAGTCCAAGGTGTTCCATATTTAACTCCGTAAATTGGACCAAACAACTCTGTTTTTGTGTGTATGTACAGAATACCGATGCTAAACTCTCCAGTAGTATTCAAAATCTCAATTGCACAATAATCTAAGGCCATCTTCCTCTGATACAAGAGTAACTAAATATTTGTAAAAACATAGGCACAACTCTCTGCTTAGCTTTCCACATCAAAAATCAAAATCTTCAACGTCAACCAAATCTTTGACATTTTCCAGAGTCCAGATATTTACACAATAAACTATTTGTATGTTCTCTGTAGCCTTCTTGTTAATAATCCTTTTTTCTGTAAACAAAAAACCAGAGATCTTGTGTTTACTAGAGCTAGGTATTACCCCAGGACTTCTGTGCAGTATCACAAAATATGGGAGTATTAGGGAATTGTACAACACAATGCAATGAAAAACAGTCTAAAACATCTTTAACCTGATACAAGACCGCCCAATTACTTTTTACAAACTGTACTCTTAATATAAACTATGTGATCTTTCCAATTCAATTTACATTTCAAATAACACTCTAAGAATTTTATCTGTCATTAACTCTTTTCCAATGGTCATTTCCCTTCAATTGCTACTTCTTACATTTTCATTCTTCTTTTTACAATTACCAAAAATCATCGTATTTAGTTTTTTCTCCCAATTTAAACATAATTTGGTTTTTGTCAAACCACTTTCTTAAATTTTTTTTTTCCCATTCTGAATTTAGTGTTCCCCCCTCTGTAATGTCTGACAAATTATTTATCCAGAATAAAAAAAGTTGGTATCATCGGCAAACATCAAAAAATGTAATACTTTAGAAACTTCGCAGAGGTCATTAATGAACCAAAAGAAATAGTAATGGGCCTACAAACGGGATCCTTGTGGAACTCCACATATTATATTTTTAAATCAGATATTTGGACCAATTTAATTTGAACAAACTGCTTGTCGATTGTTAAGATAACTTTTGAGCCATTGATGAGCTGGACCCCTACCGAGATCTGCCGGCCGATCAATAGGAAGTATTGCGTATGATTTTGACAATACAAATAGCAAACTGTGATTTACGCGTCATGTCGAATGCTTTGCTTAAGTCGATGAAGACCCCCACTGTGTTGTTGCTTTTTCTTCCTCAGTTGCAAAATGTTATTTTTTTTTCTATGAGTTCAATTAATGCCAAAAGCTTGTTGATCTTTTTGTTCTAAAGACATAAATTGTTTTTCAGTAATTTGTTTTGCTCTAAAAATATTTAGTTTTGAAGCAAGCCACGGCTTTTCAAGGATTATATTCGCTGAAAAACATGAGAAAGCAATGACAACTGGTCTGTAGTTGTTAAAATGATGTACAATCTCCATTTTGAAAAAGTGGGAACGACTTTAGCGACTTCATTTCTCAGGAAAGACACCCGAATGTATAGACAAATAAAATAAAAGTCAGTGTAGTGGATAATATACAGTCAATGGTCCTTTTACAATGGCCATGTCAAGTCCATCACTATCAGTTAGAAGTTTTTATTTGTCACATTTAGTACACAATAGATATCAAATGTTTCATTTTCCTGAACCTCACCCAGGAACATGGACTTGCTTTTCCTTTTCTACTTTCCATCTGCGCAAGTAACATTTTTGACTTTGGTTAGAATATATCACAAATTGATTTGGGCATATTTCCCCCAATATTGATAAAAAATGAATTAAGTTCATTGGCGACATCTATGCTATTGTTCCTAACATTTTCATTATATACACAAAATATTCAGGTTAACTTAATACATGTTGTGAGTTTGGTTTTTTATTATATTATTTAATATATTCCATGTTATTTTCAGTATTTCCTTTCTTATCTTTCAATCATTTATTATAATAGTCCCTTTTATTTTCTCTTAAAATTGTCGTCAATTTATTTTTTGTATGCTTTGTATTTGGCCTCAAAACAATTAGATGTCCCCTATTTTTTACAAATTCTTGTATACACACCTATTTGTTCTTTTTACATAGCTTTAATTAATCCTAATGTTTATCACCAAGGTTTAATCACTTTAGGGGTTTTCTTTGACAGCTTTTAGTGGACAGCATTTTGCATAGCTAGATATATATATGTTTAAGGTGGTTTCCATATGCTGCATTCACATCATTCACATAGAACACCTGACCAGTTCTGTGTTGTGAAAGCACACTCCTAAAGTCATTTTATTGTTTTCTTCTCAGTTCTCACTTCTAAAATATGAGGGTTCGATTGTGAGGCTCTTGTATATCCTCAGGTTGCCATGTCATATATGGTAAAACAGGCAAATGATCGCTTAAGTCATTTATCAATAATCCACTTTGAACAATTTTTTGAACATCATTTGTGACGATATTATCAATTATGTGGGCACAACGAGCTAGGTGATTCTGCTAGGCTGCGTAATTAGAGAAAAAAAGAGATCTTGTAATACAATGCTTCTAAGAAATCTGAAGTTGTAGAAGTAAACTTACATTTTAGATTGATTAAGAAAAGTCAATATTGAAATCACCACTTATTAAAAATGTTTTATGGTTATTCTTTGTATCAAGTAATTGTTCAAATTTGTCCTGAACAAAACATCAATTTTGGATCCTTGAGCTCTGTAAATGCAAGCAGCAAGCAGCAAGCCGATCACATTCTGTTTTTCCCATTCGATTTATTCCACCCAGCTACACATTCAAAAAATTTCCCTCGACTGGCAATAGAACAGTTTTTCAACAAGTTTTGGCATTTCACAATGGACTATTCAACCATTACAACGCCACACCTCCTCCTCTTTTTTTCTGATTTCTGACTACTTACGTGGTACAGCTTATATCCTTTCTATTTTCAAAGTCTACACCATTTTCATCGCTAATCCATGTTTCAGAAGTGCTATTATTTTAAATCGATCGACTTGTAAATGTAGGATCTAATCCTTCACTTTGTTTGAAATTTGCATAAAAGATTCTAATGTTTTGAACAATGAACAATGCGACCGACTGTCCCCTTATTGACATTAAACATTTAAATTAAATTCATAAATCAGTATAGTATCTATTTAGAGGTGTCCACATCTTTGTCCCATCTTTCATTCAAACATGGCTATCAGGGTCCAAGCCCTATCAAAATCATGCATAATGCTTTCCCAAAAATGCAAAGATGTTTTTTTTTTCCAAAGACAGGGTTAGAATAGGAAACAAAAATACTGGTGATTTTGAACAATAAACATTCCCCTCCCACTCTTCCCCCACTCATCCCCCCGACCTCCCCTCTCATCATCCCCCCCCCCCCCCCACATAAAATAAATCAGCGCGTCATCATAATTCCACTCTCCCAAGAAGTTTATCAAGAAGTAACAGACAGTGTGACAAACCAAAAAACAAACCCAAAAAAAAAAAAAGTCATCAAAAATTTCACAAGCTCAGAGAAAAAAAGTCAAACAAAATTGCCTCGTAACAGCCTTACCATCAAGTCACTCCGCTGGGTTTAATCCTCAATAGTTGAAATGAAAAGCTCAGCCGTACTTGCGTCTTGAAATAAATACCTGACATTCCCTTTGGTGAATTTTATTGTCGCGGGGTCACAGAAGGAAAGCCGGAACACCCCTTGTACGGCTTCAGCATACACCTTGTAGAATAAATTACGGCGCTTCAAAGTAGCCTCCTGTCGTCCGCGGCCAAACTGAAGTTGATATTAGCCACTTCTGAACGATTTTTTCCTGGATTCTTGAGAGATCGATCCCTGTCGGTGTACTGGAGGACATCTAAACGATTCAGCGGCCGTGGTCTCCGCGACTCACTCCACCAGTGCCTCGCTCAGGCAGGCGTCCAATGCCGGTGACAATCGCGTCAGCTACGGGCAGGTGTGTCAACGAGAGCAGGAGAACCACTTGGGAAGTTGTTCTCGAAGATAATCCAGAGCATTTGTACCTTCAACATCCTTCTTTTAGATTAAATATAAGCAAATTGTCTCTCCGTGTGCGATCCTCCATTTCTGTAAGTTCTTGCTTGATATTTGTGCATTGTTTACACACACTGTGAGACAGTTTGTTCAGCCTCACTCACCACTCTCTTTTAACTGAGTGTTTAATCTGAGCGTATTATCCGTATTTCCTTTTCGTGTGCTGGATAAACATTGAATGCATACTATCAATGCGTTTCTCAAGCCTATGATGCGTGATTCGGCCTTCACATCAGCCTCTTTGAAATATTTGCCATTAAATCATCAATGGGCCTGAGGTCAAAGCCGCATTGTTTTTCACCAAGTGCTTGTTTACTTCAGTCATAATGTGGCTGTTTGGCTGCAAACGCACCGTCTTGTTTCTCGCATTGACAAAATACAGGTTTAAGCTGAAATTGTCCTTCCTTTACAACAGTCTTGTCCATACGTACAAAGGTTATTTGAGCGTTATTGGGCGAGTGTTGCGCCGAGTCTCAGCATGTCTCCGCCATGTCGAAATCACACTCCTAGATTTAATACTGTTTTGCATGGAAGTTGATGTTGATGTTGAAATTATGCAGCCACAGCGATGATCGTCTCAGATCATTATTTAGTTTAGTGCAAACTTTATATAGCTAAAACGGTAAAATTCCAGCACATTCTACCACAAAAGATAAAGCATTAAAAACTGCTAGATCTGATTCCTTTTCAATCGGTTGTAATTGAAGAAAACAAACATAACCCCAGTTATTTATTCAATACAGTGGCTAAATATCACACGAAAAATAAAGCATATCACAAGTATATGACCATTTTCCACCGAGCACAGCAGTAATGATTGTATTGGAATACTGTACTTCTAAGTCGATACTATTGAGCTAACATTGTAACCATGCAGCCGTCAGCTTACAGTATCGCATCAGACAGATCACTATAGACCCCCTGAGGAAACAGTCCACTCATTCTCTGCTATAGGAGAGGTTAGAATTGTCTAAACTTGTTAAATCATCGAAACCACAACATGTATGTTAGACCCTATTCATATAAGACTCCTAAAGAAGGTGCTTCCAGGGGTTTCATAGACCCTCTTCTGACTATTATTAATTCCTATTGTCATTGGGATATTTTCCCCAAAACCTTTAAAGGGTGTTTTTCCCAAGTAAAGGCAGCCCTGCTTTATTGTAAATTCCCCCACATGTCCCTTACATACATACGGGAAATCAAAATTGCGTTACTCCCCCAGCCCCCCGGGGGATACAGAAACCCCACAGTAGGCCAAAAAATCAAATAAAATTTTAAAATATAAGTAAACATTACAATAAGGGGGGGGAAAAAAGACATAAAGAAAAAAAAAAAAAAAAAATAAGGTTAAAAAAAAAGCAGCGAAGGGCACATGGCAGAAGTGCAACCGGAACAAACATTTGGAATAAAAGATTTTTAGTGCATAAAAAAATTTTTCGTCTGATTAAAAGTGGACAAAGTGACAAAGGGCTCAGAGCAGTTATTTTAAAAAAATGACTGGAGGGAGTGAATGAGTCAGACCATGGGGGAATGAGGGGGGTTAAACCCCACTGCTGCACAAAGGGGACGGGTTCCCTGACATTGTATTTTAGAGGGGGGGGGTGGGTGGAAGGGACGGGGGGGTGGGGGGGGGGGGGGGGGGGGGGGGGGGGTTTCATATTTTCGTGGGTGCCTGAGGCAGAAAAAAGGGGCGGGGGGGGAAGTTCGGGAGCGATTCAGTTTCCTGAAGCCGGGGGGGAAAAAAGCTTGTCCTTCGTTTTGGCCCGGGGCCGGAAAATCCCAGCCCTCCCCCCTGATGGGAGCAGCCCTGAAGAAGCGGGTTGACGGTGAGGGGGACACCTGAAATTTCAAGGGCTTTTCAGTGGAGGGTTCCAAAAATGTCCTGGGGGGGAGGGGGAGAGAGACCCAAAAGATTTTCAGCTGTTCATAGCGTGCAGGGGTTTTCCCGGCGGACGCGTTGCGGCGCCATACCACACATTGAGCAGCTGGCCCAAAATCTCTGATGGTGCCTCGGGTGAAGGTGTCCAAAAGGGGGGGGGGGCTCGGCTTCCTCTTTTGCGGAAAAATAGGACGCTTTTTGTGTTGGTTTTTTGGGCCAGGGGCGGGCGGTGTTTCGGCCCGGGGAGGGGTTTCCTTTTTTTTTTTTTGTTCACCCCCGGGAAAACTTTTTTGGGCTAAATCCTCCCAGTCGCAGGGTTGATGGTAAAGGGGAAAATGCTGAGTGGGGCGCTCCCCCGGATTCCACAACAATCTCCTTGCTTCCCTCCTTTTTCAAAAGGGGAAATTGTTTACTGAACCCCCCGGGCCCGGGGGCTCACCTCGCCCTGAAATTTGGGTTCATCTTTTGTTTAATTTAGCCCCCACCACATCGGGGTCATCCGCAAACTTAATAAAGGGGTTTGGAGTTGTGTGACGGTGGGCAGCCCGTGGGCCCACCCAAGTAAGAGGGGGGGGTCAGCACACACCCTTTGGGGGGCCCCCAGTGTTCAGTGGGGAGGGGGTTTTGGGTTTTTGCTGCCGACACGTACTGCCCTTGAGGTTTCCAGTCAGAAGCCCAAAACCCCAGGGGAAAAACGCAAAGGGTTTTTAGCCCCAGCTCGACCCGTTTTGAATGAGCTGTTTTTGGGTTTAGGGTGTTGAATCAAAACGGAAGTCTATGAAACATTTGATTGAGTTTTTTTTCCTCTAAAATTGGTGATGCTGAGTGGAGGGTGGGTTGAAGGCACATGGGGCCCGGGGTTGGCCCGATTTTTGGCAAACTGGAAGGGGTCCAGGGGGGGGGGGGGGCCCAGCCCCCTTGATGTGGGTGACTAGCCGTTCGAAAAACACTCATGGGGATGGGAAAAAGTGAAAAAAGGACGGAAAGTCATTGAAGCATGATGGAGATGGCTTCTTCGGGACTGAATGATGGTTGGTTTGCTTTTTAAACATTTGGGAAAACATTTACTAATGAATTTGAAAATGTTGGGGAAGACATCAGTGGTTCTCCCGCACAGTCTTCAAATAAACGCCCAGGAAAGGGTCAGGCCCGGAGCTTTGCGTGCATTGATCCTGCTTAAGGGGTTCCTCAAGCTGTCTGGGGGAAACATTACCTGGTCACGGGGAGGTGGGAAAATCTTTTGGGGCATGGAAACTGTTTTGTGCCTCAAAGGGGGGGGGAAGGGGGGGGGGGAAGGAAAAAGGGGTTCACCGTTCACAAGAAAATGTTTCGTCACAGGGGCCCCCTGTTGGGGGTTGTAGTCCCTTTTGGTCGGATCCCCCGCCCAAAAACTCCCAGTGTCCTGCTGTCGCTGAATTGAGGGCTATCCCCCTGGATACTGTTTGTATTCCCCTCTGATCCGCGGGATAGGTTTCCCTGGCTGTTTTTCAGGCCCCCCCCGTTCCACCTGAAGGGAGCGTTTCCCCGTCTCCGGGGCTGTAGACTTCCCCGTCAAACCCCGGCTTTTTGGTTGGCCCGGGCCCGTTAAAGGTTTTTTGACTGGTTTCAAACCTCAATCACTTGGGGATGTAGGCCCGTGACAAATCTCCCAGACTCCCGGGGGGTCGGGGTTTTTATAAGTGGGGACCCCGCTTAAAAATTTCCAGTCAGTTGTATCAAAAAGTCCGAAAACCCAGCCCATCCTTTTGGCCCCCCACTTGAATCTGTTTCTGAACTGGTTTGGGACTTTTAAAGAGGGTTGTATGGGACATTTTCTTAAAAGTGATTTGGTCCTTTAGGCAACCCCGGGGGGGGGGGGGAGGGGTTTTTTAAGCTCCTCTCTTGGGGGTGTAAAAAAGTCTAAAATGTTTTTACCTCTTGTTTTAAAAATTAAAGTTTGGTGTATTTTAGGGAAAAACACTCTTTTTTTCAGCGGGGGGGAAAACCCAGCTATGATGGAAAAAAACATCGGGGGGGGTTTCTGCTGGCTCCTGATGTTCTTTGGGACAGTTCTTTAGTGCATCGTTCCTGTTGCCGGGTTTCTTTTTTGTCGGGGGGAAATTTTTAAACCCAAAAAGGCGTTTTTGGCAGTATATTCCCCCGGCAATAAAAGGCCGGCACTTTAAAAATCAAAAAATCCCCCAGGGGGGAACAGTTTCAGTAAAAAAGCATCGCGGGGGGACCACGGGCATTGATGTAAAAACAAAGGCCCCCCCGCCGCGGGTTTTTCCCCCCGCGACGCAGCTTGTCTGCTCGTAGCACGGGGAGCCCGGTCGAGTGAATGGCGCAGTTCCCCAACGCTTTCGCTGAGCCATGTTTCCGTGAATACAAACAACAACAGTCTCTTACAGTCCTCTGAGTTTAAAGGGAGTAATCGGGTGTAGTCCAGTTTTTTTGTCCAAAAAAGGTACGTTGCCCTACGCGGTGGGGATGGTGGCTTTTGTGGGTTAGCCGTTTCCTAGCCCGGATACCTCCCCGTTACCCCCCCTTCTGCTTCCTTCCCCAGCTTTTGGCCCCCCGCTGTGGGCGAATGCAGTAGAGGGGGCGGTTTTGATGTGGCCTCCAAACGTTCGAGATTGGGAGCATTTCCCCCTGGGCGGGTTTAAAAATCTAAAAATGCGGCTTGGGACACCAAGGGAAAATCAAGACTGTTTTGCCGCTTAAAAACAATAACGCGGGTGGGGACGGACAAAAAAAACTGCGCCCCACAAAACAAAAAACACGAAAAAAAACCCTTTTGTCGGGAAGAGAGAAAGCCCTTTCGTGTGGACGCGCCGCCATCTTAAAAGGAAAAAATTATTAACCTGTCATCAAAAAACCAACAACTTGCCTTTTCCAAAAAACTATTTATTACGGGCCGATTCCGAACTCCCTTTTCTGTCCAAGATACAGAAAATGGGGCTCCTCCCAAATATTCCTTCTTAAAAAAAAAGGGATCCGTGAGGGTTTCCAATCAAAAGACCCGCTCTTATACTTTTTGGTTGTATTTTCTTATTTTGCTATTTGGGTCTTAGCGCTGGGTTTGCCTATTGGGCCCACAACATTCTTTTCCCCGATTTGAAAACTTTGTTGGTATTAATGGAAGTTCATTAGCTGGTTTAAAAA
>NC_056577.1:14291297-14291547 GCF_018340385.1 Cyprinus carpio
GCCTCAAACCCTTGTGGGCTCAGGGTGCGACTGCCCGGCAGAAAGTCACCGATAAAGTTGGGGTGGGGCCAGTTGCCCGCCAGCAGCAGGGTGCTCTCCTTGCCCAGCGGGACTATGTCGAGGGCGTTCATCCCCTGCAGATTGAGCTCCAGATGAAAGGTGCCATCCTGCTGCGGCAGGCTGTCGATCGGGGCATGGATACCCGCGAGCGCATCACCGAGGCGGGCGCCGGGGGCAAACGGGATCCGCT